>NC_041393.1:120950493-120990834 GCF_002162155.2 Triticum dicoccoides | reverse complement strand
GCGCCTCAAGCCGCTGCGCTTCAGTCGACTTCACAGCTTTCGCGGCCGCGGCCTTCGTGGCCTTCCCCTTCCCGGGCTTCGGAGGCATGGCGGAGGCGGTGGGGGAGATCGACGACGCTGGTGGTGGTGACGGCGACGGGAGCGGAGCGCTGCTCTCTTTCGACTTTGGAAGCGGAAGAGGGCAGCGGAGGTTTCTGAGATTGCAACAGCGAATGACGAAGATGGAGGAAATGCCCCTGTTTCCCCTGCTTATAAAGAGGGACGGGGCGGACGTTTCGGCCTTCCAAATAAACAACCTCCCACGATCTCTCCCACGACGCCACGTTTGACGCGTGCCGTTCTGGGCGTGCGCGGTGGGAGCGGAGTTAGATTCGGCGTGACCTAGGCCGCGCGTGCCCGTGCACTGTTTTCGGCCTGGCCCAACAGTGCTCGGCACCGTGTATGGCCCAGGCCCGGGGGCTCCTATCGGTGTACTAGAGTAGGGGTACCCTATTACCCCGAACTCGTGCACGGGCAGTTGCAGCGCCCCGCGGCAAGGCTAGTCGGGTGCCCGCCAGGACCCTCCGTGGTTCCCTTGAAGACCATTCAAGAACAAAGTACTCAAACCAAGGCCCCGACAAGAGGAGCTTGCCGGGAAGGCCAACTAAGGCCCCGGCAAGAGGAGCTTGCCGGGAAGGCCAACGAAGGCCCCGGCAAGAGGAGCTTGCCGGGAAGGCCAACCAAGGCCCCGGCAAGAGGAGCTTGCCGGGAAGGCCACTCAAGGCATACCAAGAAGGCTTGCCGCGACGCGCCCTGCGTCCCGGCAAGATCCGGCGAGCGACAAGCTTCCGGACGCGACAAGACGACGGCCACGGCAAGGAGCTTGCCGCGGGAAACCCACACTTCGTGCCCGCGCTCCAGCACACCTGGCAACGTGTTGCTTTGGGACTCTCCCAAGCACACGTGGCAGGAGGCCGTGCTGCTAGGGGTACGTGGTGGCAAGCGGAGATGAAGAGAAGCCCATCGTGGCAAACGGTGGCGCTCCAAACGGTCACCTTTTGCACTGTTTAGGAGACTCAGACAGGCATTTAATGCCCTTGTCTCCTGCCGTCAGAGTTAGGTAGGGTGCATTGTATCCACAGTAGCGGTAGCTGCACCTACCGCATCCTTTTCCATTTTTACCCTTCTTGTCTATGTTGCCCCCTGTCGGTGACCCCTTGAGAGTATAAAAGGAGGCCCAAGCGCAACGTAGAAGAGGTTCGGAGGTTCGGCCAGTTCGGCTCATTCAACACCAGGAACACTCTCACGCTCAGTCTAGCAGCGTCCATCGCTCCTGAGCAAGAATCCAATATACACAAACAAGCAACAGTAGGGTTTTACGCATCCGTGCGGCCCGAAGCTGGGTAAAATCGCCCGCGTGCACTGCCTCGATCCGCTCTTTGTGCGCTCTCCGCCCCCCCCCCCCACCGAACCGAAAGGGGCCCTGTCCCCATAGGTGTCGGTGGAATCTTTCTCAGGAGCGATGGACGCTGCCAGACTGAGCGTGAGAGTGTTCCTGGTGTTGAATGAGCCGAACTGGCCGAACCTCCGAACCCTTTCTATGTTGCGCTTGGGCCTCCTTTTATACTCTCAAGGGGTCACCGACAGGGGGCAACGTAGACAAGAAGGGTAAAAATGGAAAAGGATGCGGTAGGTGCAGCTACCGCTACTGTGGATACAGTGCACCCTACCTAACTCTGACGGCAGGGGACAAGGGCATTAAATGCTTGTCTGAGTCTCCTAAATAGTGCAAAAGGTGACCGTTTGGAGCGCCACCGTTTGCCACGATGGGCTTCTCTTCATCTCCGCTTGACACCATGTACCCCTAGCTGCACGGCCTCCTGCCACGTGTGCTTGGGAGAGTCCCATAGTGACACGTTGGCAGGTGTGCTGGAGCACGGGCATGAAGTGGGGGTTTCCCGCGGCAAGCTCCTTGCCGCGGTCGTCGTCTTGTCGCGTCCGGAAGCTTGTCGCTCGCTGGATCTTGCCCGGACGCAGGGCGCGTCGCGACAAGCCTTCTTGGTATGCCTTGAGTGGCCTTCCCGGCAAGCTCCTCTTGCCGGGGCCTTGGTTGGCCTTCCCGGCAAGCTCCTCTTGCCGGGGCCTTAGTTGGCCTTCCCGGCAAGCTCCTCTTGCCGGGGCCTTGGTTTGAGTACTTTGTTCTTGAATGGTCTTCAAGGGAACCACAGAGGGTCCTGGCGGTCACCCGGCAAGCCTTGCCGCGGGGCGCTGCAACTGCCCGTGCACGAGTTCGGGGTAATAGGGTACCCCTACTCTAGTAACATCGTGGCCTGACGCTACCCCGCCGCATGCTACCCTCGTCGTCGCTGTCGCTCCCGTCCTCGTCGCTCTCGCTCGAGGAGGAGCCTTCGCTGTCCGAGGAGCTGTCCACGCAGCACTTCGCCCGAGTGCCGAAGCACCCGAAGGCCTTGACGGAGAGGAGATCGCCATCCATCAACCTAAAATGGAGGGTAAACCCCTCCGTCAAACTGTGGATGCGGGCGAACGTCTTCCACCCTCGATCAAGATACATCACATTAGGGGCTGGGAATGCAACGCGGACTTGCGTGCCACTGATCCCACAGCCCCTCATGTGCAGTCTCAGCGTCTCGGGCGGGTCCACTTCCATCGTGCGCGCAAACGGAGCTGGAAGCCGGAGGCGACGACGAGGCGCCCGGCACAGCCTGACGAAGAACTCGCAAGGGTCGTCCCCTATATGGACTACCGTGGGGGGAGGAGTTGCCGGCGGAGGTGAAGCTGACGCGCCGCCCCGTCCGCCTCTTCCCCGAGCGCCTCGACCTCGTCCTCGACCTCGTCCGCGACCTCGCCCCCTCCCTCTTCCCCTTATGGCTGGCTCTGCCACCACGGGCGCGGAAGAGGGAGAGATGCGCTGTCTGGCGGTGACCCTCGCCTCCACCGATGAAGGGCCTGAGTTCCCTTTCTCCATGGCAGATGGGAGAAAGGGGAGCAGAAGCTGAAGAAAGGAGAAGATGAGAGAGTGCGGGTTTCTGTGCTCCCATCCTGCTCTTTATAAAGGAACGAGGTGGGGGCTCGGCCGCCCCGCTCAGTGAATCAAGACACGGGAAGGGCAGGGAGTCGGGGCCAACCCGCTCGCGACGGCCCAGTTTCCCACTCCACCGTCCGTAACCCCAAGCGCATGGGAGCCGCGTGGCGGGGATGCAGAACTAAGGCGATAGATGAGGCGGCCTCGCTCCGCCCCGTGAACGCGGGGAGTGGACGTCACTTGTATAACGGATGCTTTTCGAAGGTTGAGGTACACGATTTCCCAAGGTTTCTTGGTTATGTGTTGACGGATGGATACAGCTTGGATGTAGGTATTGTTAGTTTGGGTGAGATATATTGCTTCCCCTGTATCCCAAACACCAGATTGCATAACCAAAGAGTTTCGGGAGTTTATTGGTGGGAATTCAAGTAACTCTAGTTTTATCTTTCCAACAGACACATGATACGATATGGGATCTATCATATGTTTGTTTCCGGCTTATTCTGCAAGCCAATCCTTTGTTTTGTTTTATTTGTGGTATTCGAGTTGCTTCGAGTCAAATGTTGAATCCATACCTTTCTTAAATGGTGTTCTCATATTTCTATGGGAGTGCTAATCCTTTTGATCATCGAGATTGTCATGTCAATTCTTTCCAACCGGTGTGCTTCTTTTCAAGTGGATCCGATCATTTCAACATTCGCAAGATCATCTCTCAGTTTCCCAATGTTGTTCGTTTCATCCATCCTCAAGTTGCCTTTGTTTTCCCGCCCTCCCACCCTTTTCTTCAAGGACTCAGATTTCTTAATCAAGTATCCATTTATTCATGTGAAGTTTCTCCATTTTTTTGCTGTCAATGTTCTTATCCGGTGATTTCCCAAGAAGATGCTCAACAGTTTTAAGTTCATCATCCTCCATTGTTGTTTCTTCTCCGGTGGATCCAATTCAAGCTTTCAGTGTTGATCATATTCCTTTCCTTGTGTCAAATGCTTTCTCATGCCGGTGCACCTCTCAATCACTCACCTCTTGCTATTCATTTGTTCTGGAGTGCTAAAGATATCTCAGAAGACTTGTGTGTCCATTCTCAATCAGTTCAAGATATTTCAAGGTTGTTATCTCATTCAAGTCATTTAATTCAACCGGTGCAATCCCCCCTTTCAATCAATCGTTCAACGGTGTATCTTTTGCGTGGACCCTAACCCACAGGTCTTTTCCCAGGATCTTACCTGACTCTTCTAATTTTCCCGGAGCTATTCCCAAATTCTTTTGAAGTTTGACGTAAGAATGAATTATCATCAATCATATTCCTTCTCCAAGATCTTTCAAATTCTTTCATCGTTGGTTGAACCTTTCTAATTTTCATCCTGGAGTATCTCAACAATTCTTGGTGGTGTTCTTCATCGTCATTCTCGGATCTTGAAGACCGAAGAAGTATTTCTCTTAAATCTTGCTCCATTCTCTTCAAGATTCATGGTTCTAGCTTGATGCCATCCTCTCATAATTGTTTTTGATTGTGAGAATTCTTTTCACCCATCCGGAGCATTTCATGAGTTGTTTCCATTTCTTTCCTCAGAAGGCCATCATGTCATAATTCCTCATTCTCAACCTTCAACTCTTGTTTTCCAAATCTAACCGGTGCATCGTTCAAATATCCTCTAATCAGTTCATATTCTATTCGTTCTCATGTATCTAAGTCCCCTCAATTATCTTCATTCGTTTTTCCAATTCTTCCCGGTGAATTGTGCCTTTGCTAATCACATTTTCAATTCTTACGGTGGTTCGTTCAAGAGTTCTCTTTTCTTGGTTATCGTATCAAATCATTCGTTGTTTCCAAATTCCACCGGTGGTTCCTTGAAGACCTTCACAAGTTTGCGCCATATCTCTTTTAATCCTTTCTATGAGAATAAGTAGTATGCCAAATCCGTTGCTTGTCATCAATTTAAATTAGTGAAGGATAGGCATGACATAATTCTTATTCTTGTTTCATCCAAGTGATAAATTCCTTCTTCCGAAGATTGTTCATGATGAAGTAATTCTCGGTTCTAGTATTCATCTTTTCTTTCCGGAGTTCCAAGTTCTCTCGGTTATATCATCGCAAAGCTCCATCTAAATCATTGCAAGGCTTCACCTTGTGTTTCCAACTTCTCTTTTTTTCTATCATCCTTTTATTATCGGAGTTCTTCATGGAAGATCTACATGGTGGTTCGTCAAGGATTCTTTTCATTCTTCAATTGTTCTTCAAGATTTCTCTCGAAGCTATGATCTGCCAAGCTTTACTCTAAAATAAACATGGTGCTCAACACATGTTTTGTTTTGAGGAGCTCAAGTATTCTTCATCTTACATTCTAAAGTGCAATTCTTTCTACCTTATCTTTTGTGGTGGTGTTATGTCACTCTTCACAATTCCCTTCATGGTTCATGATTCATATTGTTTTCAAGAATGAGGTATCTTAAATCCATCAATCTCTTTGTTGGAGTAATCTTGGGTTATATTTCACCTAAAGCCTTCCATTGGGAATGTTGCTATTTGTGGTGCTTATCATTGATCCAAGCTTTCTCCATATCCTTCTCGGTGAAAGAGGTTTTTCATCTCTACGTTGATCTCAAACAAGCAATTGTTTCCTTTAGTGGTCGGTTGTCACCTCATAATGTTGAGATGTTTCCATAACCCACTACAAACTTATTCTTTTCGTTGTTGATTTTCCAACAGCTCCATTCAATCCTTCTTTGCAAGGATGCTTTCCAAGTTCATTTGTGGCAGAAATTGTCATTTTCTTCTCCGTCCCTTTTATCCCAACAATCTAGCTTCTATTCTTTCGTTCCGGAGGCAGTGTGTTGTTGATTTCATCAAGTATCTTCCCATCTTCTCAAGTTCATGTTCTATTCCTTCCATGTTCAACCGGAGTGCTGCCCAAATCTTCCTCTCTCATCTTGTTTTAACCGGAGTGGTTCCAATTCCTTCTTGTCCATTGTACTCGTTATTCATAGATTTGCAACCTCCAAGGTTCACATGGTGTTCCTTCTTTCTATTCTCTACCACAGTGCTCTCAATTGTGTTCAACTCCGTTGTTTTCTCTCTTTCAACTTTTCAACCTCTCAAGGTTCGTGGTTTCACTCGTTTGTCGAAGAAGCAACTTAGTTTACCTCTTCTCTTCCTCTTCCTTTTCCCTCCGGTGCCATCCTAGATCTCGGGACGAGATCCTCTCATAGTGGTGGAGTGTTGTAACGCCCCGGATACAACTTTCCATATTCGTAACTCCAACTCTTGCCTTTTCCGGAGATGCTATATGATTTTTCCTCCGTGGTTGGGTTTTTGTCTGTTGTTTTGGTTTTGTTCTTCTCTTGCATTTCATCTCATGTCATCATCTGCATTTCATCCGCATGTTTTTCAAAACTTGCATCCGTTAGGGTTTCCCCGGTCCTCTCCATTGTCTGTTCGGAGTCCAGACACACGCACGCGCCCGCGGCACCTCCGAAATATTATTTTATAAGTGGCATAAAAATGTTCTCGGAATGGGTTGCAACTTGACATGTGGACTTATTATAGTGTAGACAGACCGCCTGTCAAGTTTCATCGCATTCGGAGTCCGTTTGACTGCCCAACCGTTAAATGTATAGCGGTACCGTTGCCGGTACTTTCGTCGGACGTTTCGGTCTCCGAGACTGCTGCCGGGTTGCACTTCTCGTCTCTCCCCTCAAGCCTAGCCCATCTAAACACAGCCCACCAACCTCTCCCAGGCCTGTCTAACCCCCCCCTCGATCGGAGGGCTTCGAAAGCCCCCAATTCCCCCTAACCTAGCCCCTCCTACCTATAAATAGACCCCTCCTTTCAAATTTGGGCTAATCTAGGCCTCCACCAACCTCCTCCTCGAATTCTGAGCCTCCAGCCGCCTCCTCCATCGTTTTCCACGCCGGACCTCCCCTTCGTCGCCACTTGTTGCGCCGCCAACCGCCAGCCGCCGCCGCGTCGTCGCCCTCGGCCAATCAGGCGTCGGCACCTCGCCTATCCACACGCGCCCAGCCAACGGGACGACGCCACGCATCCTCCCCGCGCCCTCCACTCCCCGCGCGGCCTGCGAAGCCCATCCAGGGCCCGCATGGGCCTGAGCCCCGCCGCCGTGGCCCGTAGCTGCCCGAGCTCTCGCAAGACGCGCCCCGCTCGATCCCGTCCTCGCCGCCCGACTCCTTTGCCGCCGGCGCGTGGGATCCTCGCCACGGCCGTGGTCCGCCTCGCCACCGGCGCCCTGCAAGGTCGCTGCCTCCCCGTCGCCCTCTCCTTTCCTCCCTCCCTCTTCTTCCATCGGATCCCTCCATCTCACACATTTCTCTCTGCCCGTAGGTCACCATGGATGTGGAGCCGCGCCGCCCCTGAGCTCCGTCCACGCTGTTGTTGCCCGGATCCGGCGCCGGCCAGCCGGATCCGCCCCATCTCCACCTCGTCCTCCTTCCCTGCAGCCTCTGCCGCTCGAGTCCGGCCGTGGCCATCGCCCCTGCATCGAGCTGTTCGTCCTCTGCAACGAGCAGAGCGCAGCCGCCCGCTCGCGTTGACCGCGCTCCAGCGCCCGCGCCTGGGCCACCTCTGCTTCGGCCCAGCGGCCCCCCTCCGTTGAGCGAGGCCCAGCGCCCCAGCTGGCCTCCTCTGCCTCGGCCCATGAGGCCTGGTGAGCAGCCCCGCCCCTGTGCATTGATGGGCCAGCCACAGTTTCGGCACGTGTCATTTTTTTCCTGTTGCCAATTTAGCATTATTGCAGTGATTTACTATTTTACAGAAAACCCCTTGCACTTCATGCATTTAATTACTCACAAACCGTGCATCGGATTAAAATGGTTTAAACATGTGAAATGCTTAGAAAATTGTGTAGATTAATAATATGCCACTTTCATCTATGTAAAAAATGTTTAAAATGATGTTTGTTTAAATTTGCATAAATGCCATGTTAAAATGATTTATTTCAGAACTAAATAACCGTAGCTCCGAATTTAATAAACTTTATATGTAAATGGGGTGGAAAAATGCCTAGTTTAACATGGTCCACTTTATGTTGCTGTTTAACAATATTAAAATTGTGTTAGGGCAGAACAGTACCGAATCTAAAATATGCATATGGGGATTTTCCGGACTTGTTGTTTGTTATTTCGGCCTCATTTAAACTTGCCTAGATAGGTAGTTTCATCATGTTTCATCCCCTTGCCATGCTAATAACATTTAATATTGTTGGGTACATAACCGAGATCAAACTAAATAATTGCATGTGGTGTTTTGTCAATTTGCAACTCGTTGCATATTGAGCTCCATTTAATTTGTAGTATTGTGTGTTGCAGTTTGCCATGCCATGCCTCTTTAAACCGGACATGCATCATACTTGATTGTGCATCATGCCATGATTATGCTTGTGTGTTTACCATGTTGTTTGTTTCTTTCTGGTGTTGCTTCTTAGTTCTGGTAATGTTGCGATCGTGAGGATTCGTTCGTCTACGCTTGGTTCGGTTTCATCCGTTCGTCTTCTTCATGGACTCGTTCTTCTTCCTTGCAGGATTTCAGGCAAGATGACAGCTACCCTGGATCTCACTACTATCATTGCTATGCTAGTTGTTTCGTTCTATCGCTATGCTGCGCTACCTATCACCTGTTTATCAAGCCATCCTATCTTGCCATGAACCTCTAACCTTTGACACCTTTCCTATGCAAACCATTGATTGGCTATGTTACCGCTTTGCTCAGCCCTCTTATAGCGTTGCTAGTTGCAGGTGAAGTTGAAGATTTCTCCATGGTGGACAGGATTTTGTTGGGATATCACAATATCTCTTATATTATTAATGCATCTATATACTTGGTAAAGGGTGGAAGACTCGGCCTTTTGCCTAGTGTTTTGTTCCACTCATGCCGCCCTAGTTTCCGTCATACCGGTGTTATGTTCCCGGATTTTGCGTTCCTTACGCGGTCGGGTGATTTATGGGACCCCCTTGACAGTTCGCTTTGAATAAAAGTCCTCCAGCAAGGTCCAATCTTGGTTTTACCATTTGCCTCACCACCACCTACCCTTTCCCTTGGGTCGGCCAACCCGAGGGTCATCTTTATTTTAGCCCCCCCCCGGGCCAGTGCTTGTCTAAGTGTTGGTCCGAACTGAGCTGCCTGCGGGGCCACCTCGGGGCAACTTGAGGGTTGGTTTTACTCGTAGCTAGTCTCATCCGGTGTTGCCCTGAGAACGAGATATGTGCAGCTCCTATCGGGATTTGTCGGCGCATCGGGCGGCTTTGCTGGTCTTGTTTTACCATTGGCGAAATGTCTTGTAAACCGGGATTCCGAGTCTGATTGGGTCTTCCTGGGAGAAGGTCTATTCCTTCGTTGATCGCGAGAGCTTGTCATGGGCTAAGTTGGGACACCCCTGTAGGGTATAATCTTTCAAAAGCCGTGCCTGCGGTTATAGGCAGATGGGAATTTGTTAATGTACGGTTGTAGATAACTTGACACCAGATCCGAATTAAAACGCAGCAACCGTGTGTGTAGTCGTGATGGTCTCTTTTCGGCGGAGTCCGGGAAGTGAACACGGTTTCTGTGTTATGTTTGACGTAAGTAGGAGTTCAGGATCACTTTTTGATCATTACTAGTTGACGACCGTTCCGCTTGCTCTCTTCTCGCTCTTGTTTGCGTATGTTAGCCACCATATCATGCTTAGTCGCTGCTGCAGCCTCACCACTTTACCCCTTCCTTTCCCTTTAAGCTTTGCTAGTCTTGATACCCATGGTAATGGGATTGCTGAGTCCTCGTGGCTCACAGATTACTACAACAACATTTGCAGGTACAGGTTATGCGATGATCATGACGCGAGAGCGATGCTTGCTTGCGTTGAGTTTCTTCTTCTGCTTCTTCTTCGATCAGGGGATAGGTTCCAGGTCGGCAGCCTGGGCTAGAAGGGTGGATGTCATTTGAGTTTTTGTTTGTGTTTCATCCGTAGTCGGATGATGCTATTATGTATTGTGATGTTGTATTCGTGTGGCATTCTATGCCTCTTGTATGTATCCCCATCTATTATGTAATGTTGATGTAATGATATCCACCTTGCAAAAGCGTTTCAATATGCGGGTCTATCCTTGGTAGGACCTTCGAGTTCCTTTTGGATAGGGTCGCATATTGGGCATGACACATATAGGGTTATTTGAAATGGAAAACCTGGATTAAGCTACTTGAACATTGAGCATCAAGATCTATAAGGATAGATCAAAAACGCTTAATAGTACTTTCAAACGAATACACACCATGACAAGATTTTGAAGGAGTTCAAAATAGATCGACAAAGAAGGAGTTCTTGGATGTGTTATGAGGTGTGAGTATTGAGTAAGACTCAAGAACTGACCATGGAAGAAGAGAGAAAGGACGAAGCTCGTCCGCTATGCTTTAGACGTAGACTCTATAGTATGCTATGTTGTGTACCGCACTTGAAGTGTGCCTTGCCATGAGTCAATCCAGGGGTACAAGAGTGATCCAGGAATGGATCACATGACAGCGGTCAAACTTATCCTTAGTAATTGTTGACTAAGGAATTTTCTCGATTATGGAGGTGGTGAAAGAGTCCATCGTAAAGGGTTACGCCGATGCAAACTTTGACACTAATCTGGATGACTCTGCGTAGTAAACCGGATTCGTATAGTAGAGTAGTTATTTGGAATAGTTCCAAATAGCATGTGGTAACTGCATCTAGAAGATGACATAGAGATTTGTACAGCACACACGGATCTGAAAGGTTCAGACCCATTGACTAATAACCTCTCTCACAAGCGAGATATGATCAAACCCCATGGGTGTTGGATTCATTATAATCACATAGTGATGTGAACTAGATTATTGACTCTAGTGCAAGTGGGAGACTGTTGGAAATATGCCCTAGAGGCAATAATAAAATGGTTATTATTATATTTCCTTGTTCATGATAATTGTCTATTGTTCATGCTATAATCGTATTAATTGGAAACCGTAATACATGTGTGAATACATAGACCACAACATGTCCCTAGTGAGCCTCTACTTGACTAGCTCGTTGATCAATAGATGGTTATGGTTTCCTTACCATGGACATTGGATGTCATTGATAACAGGATCACATCATTAGGAGAATGATGTGATGGACAAGACCCAATCCTAAGCATAGCACAAGATCGTGTAGTTCGTTTGCTAAAGCTTTTCTAATGTCAAGTATCATTTCCTTAGACCATGAGATTGTGCAACTACCAGATACCGTAGGAATGCTTTGGGTGTACCAAATGTCACAACGTAACTGGGTGGCTATAAAGGTGCACTACATGTATCTCCGAAAGTGTCTGTTGGGTTGGCACAAATAGAGACTGGGATTTGTCACTCCGTATGACGGAGAGGTATCTCTGGGCCCACTCGGTAGTGCATCATCATAATGAGCTCAATGTGACTAAGTAGTTAGTCACGGGATCATGCATTATGGAACGAGTAAAGAGACTTGCCGGTAACGAGATTGAACAAGGTATAGAGATATCGTCGATCGAATCTCGGGCAAGTAACAAACCGATTGATAAAGGGAATTGTATACGGGATTGATTGAATTCTCGACATTGTGGTTCATCCGATGAGATCATCATGGAACATGTGGGACCCAATATGGGTATCCAGATCCCGCTATTGGTTATTGGCCGGAGAGGTGTCTCCGTCATGTCTGCATGATTCCCGAACCCATAGGGTCTACACACTTAAGGTTCGGTGACGCTAGAGTTGTTATGGGAATTAGTGTGCAGTTACCGAATATTGTTCGGAGTCCCGGATGAGATCCCGGATGTCACGAGGAGTTCCGGAATGGTTTGGAGGTAAAGATTTATATATGGGAAGTCCTATTTTGGCCACCGGAAAATGTTCGGGATTTTTCGGTATTGTACCGGGAAGGTTCTAGACTGGGGCCCACCTGCATGGGGGGACCCACATGAACTTGGGTAGTGGGGGCAAGGCCCCACACCCCTGGTCAAGGCGCACTAAGATACCCTCTTAGAAGGAATAAGATCATATCCCGAAGGGATAAGATCAAGATCCCTAAAAGGGGGGGATAACAATCGGTGGGGAAGGAAATGATGGGATTTCTTTCCTCCCACCTTTGCCAACGCCCCAATGGACTTGGAGGGCAAGAAACCAGCCCCCTCCACCCCTATATATAGTGGGGAGGTGCATGGGAGCTGCACCCTTGCCCCTGGCGCAGCCCTCCCCCTCTCCAACTCCACCTCCTCCTCAGTAGTGCTTGGCGAAGCCCAGCCGGAGAACTGCAAGCTCCACCACCACGCCGTCGTGCTGCCGGAGCTCTCCCTCAACTTCTCCTATCCCCTTGCTGGATCAAGAAGGAGGAGATGTCCCCGGACTGTACATGTTGAACGCGGAGGCGCCGTCCGTTCGGCGTTAGATCGGATCTTCCGCGATTTGAATCGCCGTGAGTACGACTCCCTCATCCGCGTTCTTGTAATGCTTCCGCATCGCGATCTTCAAGTGTATGAAGATGCACTCATCCTCTCCCTCTCTTGTTGCTAGAATCTCCATAGATTGATATTGGTGATGCATAGAAAATTTCGAATTATTGCTACGTTCACCAACACTCAATGCCTTGGTGCCAATTTTGTAAGTCATTGCAGTGTTTAGCTTCAAGATTAGACTGTTGCTAGTGCGACACAAAGCAGCTACACAGATCATAGTGTAGATATAACAGGAAAACCTTAAGCATCATAGTAAAATCAGCAAAGTGGAACTTGCTGGAATATATGTGCTAGTTTGTCGGTACGGCTAGAAAGGTTTCGGATACCATCTCTCTTCAAGTGAAGGTGCGGTACTGTTAATATCAGTGTAACTCTCAAAGGTGACACAGCTCCCCGCATTTCCTTGCTATTCTTATAGGATTCAAGTGGGAAGGCCACTACAAATCCTATTCCGATGTTTACAAGATCCTGCGAATCAAAGAGGCTCAAAGTGTCCATCACAACCAACCGTATAGACCTCTACACTACAAATGTCCCTGCTCATCTTCAGTACAAGGAACATATTGTACTACTATCATACTCCCTCCATTCCAAAATATATGTCTTGGTAGAGATTTCCACTAAGGATCACATACATATGTATCCAGATACATTTTAGAGTGTAGATTCAATCATTTTGCTCCATATGTAGTCCAGGGTGGAATCTATACAAAGACTTGTATTTAGGAACGGAGAGAGTACATATTAAAGAAGAACGGAAGAGGAACATGGTAAAGAGGAGCAAGCAAATTTTGGATAATAAAATGTTGGTTGTGCAGTGCCCACACATGATGAACCAGAGCACATTAAGAACGCAACTCCCAGCTGTCTCTCAACCATTTCATGCGGTTGGATGAAGATCATACGTCTCCTAACCCTTGTTCTTCCTCGTCTCTGACTCTTCCCATACAGAACACCGCACGGGCCGCTGGCCGGACCAACGGCCCCCATCGCCTATGTTCCTCCGCCACCCCCACCCCCACCCACATCGAGTTTTCTTTGTTCGGCGAGGCCCCACAACCACCCGAGCCCCTTTGTTTGCACCGGCCAACTCCGGCGAGCTCTGTAAAATCGACTGACCCAATTTTGAAATTTAGTCTACTGTGATTTAACTAGTGTGGAATATAAAAGGGGAAAACCATAAGCATTGGGAGTGTAGTGTTGAGCGTGCCATGGCGGATCTGAAGGTGCAAACCGGACAAAGGCAACTTCACAACCAAGACAAGAAATCAGAGTAAAGAAGTGGCGATCTATTTTCTTGCTGCGATAAATAAGTTGAGCAGATACGAAAGAGTACCGCCTCTGGTGCGGTGCCATATATGCATCTGCTGAGAATTTGATGGTGCTGCGGTAGCGATGGCTGTCGGTGGCGTGGAAGCAGATCTAGGAGGGTAGACGGTGGCAGCAGGGCGCGGTGGACGAGACGGTCGTAGGAGCGGCGCCGGCAAGGTGGTTGACGGCGGGGATGAAGCGAGAGGACGGGATGCAAGGATCCCGGTCCGAAGCCATGGATGAGAGAGGTTGATCTCTTATAATGGACGGCAACATCGGGGTATCAGCTCCGACATGGTAGAGGAGGACGGCGGTGGATGGGGTGGCGGACGTCGGCAGACGGAGGAGGGTGGGGTGGAGAGGGTGTTTTGGCGCCCACGGAGTACGAATGGGGAAAAGAGAGGTCGAGAGGAAGGGGGGAACCATGTATTCAGGGCGCGCTTGTCTCAAATGCGAGGAAATTTACAAACTTAGCCCCCGTTTCAAATTTCTACTACATCACAGCAACATTAGTCGGTTGGGGATAGGACGATAATCTCGCATGCACCGAATATTTGCCGACGAGTGTTTGTTTTTGGCACCCACCGTGTATGAATATGAATCGGCGAGGGAGTCGATTTTGGCCGAAGACACACTGTGTTTTGATGCCCACCGTGTATGAATCCGGGTGAGAGGCAGTTACGTCACGTTTGGGTGAAATTACAAACCTACCCCTATCGAAACCCATAGAAATCCAGCAGATAGGCTTTGCGTGGCAGGGATAGGCAGTAGTAATTTCCATCTCGCAGATTTTGGTTTCGGGCGGTTACTGCGACTTTCCCCGCTTCGTTCAAATTTTGCACATTGCACGTTTACCGTGCCAACTCAATTCGAATCCCGTTTGTATTCTATTTTTTTTGGGTGGGATCCATTTTCAATTGGAATTACATTCTATATACATCATTTTTTTATATATACTTTCAAAAGCACAACAAAGAATTCTGCTCCTTTATATGTATAATATGATTTACAAATACAACGATCTCAAAATCTTAAGGTTGAATTCGAAAAAAATTAACCAAATTATGTTCTACTAAAATGTGTGGATCAGTAATATCTACATATTAAATAACATAGATGTGCGTGAATTCATATGAGTATGAATCTTTGATAGATCAATTTTGGTTCGAGTATGGATTACATGTATCATCATCTTGAATTCAAATATTTGAATCCCTTTTATGTTCACTTCTTTCACGCCCATCTCTCTCGCATGCATGCTCCTTCAGGTAGCTATCACTCTCTTTTCTCCAGCTCACCCGCACGCTCACTTCATGTTTCTCCTATCCTCGCAAACATGGTCTCTCAACATCTCCCTTGAGAAGTGTCACACTCTCCCTATCATTATACATTACACGGTTTTCATTATCTCTCATGTCTCTTCTGTTCTCTGGTATCACTCGGTACCTAAGCTTTCTTTTTCACCGCCACACACACAGTCTCCACTCGTCTTTCACTTTGTCTTCCTCTCTATGGAATTCTCTCACACACCCTATATGTCTCTACATATGACCCATACCACTAAAATTACTCTCTCTCTCTCTCTCTCTCCTGTAGACACAACATTTGTTGCGGTCTCCTTTTCATCTCCATCCGAGACTACCATCATTCATTTGTTTACCGATCAGACAACCCCCCCGTCTCTCTCTCTCTCAGACACACACACACACAACTCCTGCTTCCACTCCCCTTCCCGACTACCCTCTCTCTCGCACACACAAAACTCTCGCTTTCGCACCCCGACTCATATTTCTCTCACAAACATTTATCGACTAGCTAGCCTCTAGATAGGTTTATACACCCGCACACTCGTGCTTCCACTATCGCATACATGTCTCTCTCCCGCTCTTTGTATCTATGTAGATTTTTCTTCCCTTCTTGAGACAGGCCCCCTCGGTCATGCACACACACACACACACTATCGCCTCATTTTATGTTGATACCAATTGCACACACACTCCTTGTGTTTTTGTCACACATGCATTCCATCCTCCTCCACTCTCCCTCTCTCTCACACACACATGGGCTTTTTGCAACAACTAGCAAGATGCCCATGCGTTGCACGGAACATAAAGATGCATTTGTATTAGTTTATCTTGTGGGGGAAAAGGATGAACGAGGAAAGGCCTTATTTGCAAATGTGGAGAGGGGTGTGGGTATCTTTTTGCAAAATTTCCATAGTTTCCTTCCTATCCGTCATATATAGATCGGACGGCCTATATTGCAGGATGGCAGGCACACGATCATCACCGACAATGCTTTTTATAAGAGTAGGGATAAAAAATAGAGTTAGTGATGATGGTGGGCCTGCCATCCTGCAATGTAGGTCGTCTGATTTATATGTGACGGATAGGAAGGAAACTATGGCAATTTACCCGCACTCTTCACCACATTTGCAGATAAGGCCTTCCCTTGTTCATCCTTTTCTCCCACAAGATCTTGATGTTCCGTGCAACGCATGGGCATCTTGCTAGTAAGAGTAGATATTAGACATATACCACTTCTTGAATCTTGAAACCAACAACATTCCTCCCTTATCTCATCAAAACCGCCAAAGGAATATATTTTGAGTGAAACATAACATATTTTTAGTGATATACGTATTTCAAAACTAGACTTTTTTTCTATCAAATCAATGAATATGTATTAATCTACTTTGATCGTGTGGCAACGCATTGGCACATTGCTAGTAGTTATTATAATTTTTTGGACACCAGACAAACGATGGAGTACATATACGAAGAGAAGAGGCGCACGCACGCAGTCGGCCTCTCGCTGTCTCGCACACATGAGTGTTACATAAAGGCGACGTTAACAAATAAACCCTAAAACCCTAGGTGCACGATTGTTGCATTCACTGGTACCGGGTATGTGGTGGGGCACCTTTGTAGGAATAGTCAGCTCACGTGATAATTTGATCCGTAGGAGTTGATGGTCGGGACCACAGGTGAATGACTTGGAGCGCGGTGGCTCGCTAGTTGCCACAGATCTAGTAGCCACGTTTAAAATATCATTTTTAGCGGGGTTAAGAGTTCCGATTTTCAATGGCGCGTTATAAGTAGTAACTAGTTTTTAGAACGATTGGTATGGAGCGAAAATGGAATTCATAGTACTACGTACCTCCTTGGCGTATGGTTGTATGGGTTTATGTTGCGAGATGTTGAACCTGGTAGTTCTAGGGCAAATACTATGGTTTAGATTTAGATGCTGGTTTTCAGTAATGAAACTCAGAAGGGGAAACTCTTCTTTGATTAACAAAAACTACTACCTCCATTCTGGTTTACTAGTCCCCATCTTACTTTGGGTCAAAGTTTGTCCACAAATTTTACTTGTAAAATGTGAATGGAAAATGAGATTTTGTTATACCCAAACAAAAAAGGACTGGAGGGAGTGATTGCTCTGACACGGACGCGACCTCTCATAGCGCAGGCATTGAACCGGCACACCGGCCAAGAGGGCTGCACTCGCTGCAGTCCCGGCTGAGCACGCCTCCTCGCCGCGTGCAACCAGCTTAAGACTGCCCTGCCTGCCTTCATTGAATCCGCGCGTGTGCCGGCAACACGTCCTTCCGCGAGCCGACAAGCATTTTAGGACACAAAAAATGACTAAAATATAATTAATTTAAGCATGGTCTTGACTTGTTGTGCCCGCACTAGTAGCAGGAACTAGTAGAGGTTTTTCTTTATTTATAACTCTCCTCACATTTTTTGCCTTTGAAGTGAATCATGGTTGTGGACATTATGTACGAATGTGCAGATATCTGTGAACATGAGTTTGATGTGGAAGTTGAACTTGGAATGTCGGGCTTGCGCGTGAACTATACCATGTCCAATGCTTCGTCTGTTATTGTTTGGAAAGTAATTGCCGTTATTACATGACCCGAAAAAACATTTTGTGCCACATCAGTAGATGCATGGACATCACAACAGGCATGCTGACTGGATAAACATTTGAACCTAGCTATTATGAAGGAAATTTTGTATTGACAACAGTTTTAGATAGCAAGAGACGCCTAGCCTGCTCTGCCTCAGCTAGCTTATTTCTGGCTTCTTCCATCTCTTCTTTGGCTTGGGTGAAGAGAGCATCTGATTGCTCTTTTCGCTTCTTCAGGAACTCAGCTACATTCTCAAGGGCTGCTGCATGCTTTATTCCAGCCTTTACTTACGCCACGAGGACACGAACAGCTGACGACTCCACCTGGCTTGTGTGTAATCCAGCATCATCTGGGAATTTGCACCATGTGTCTAATCCAGCATCATTACGGAACTGACACCTTATGTGTAATCCAGCCTCATTTTGGAAACATGATCTCGAGGTTGACCATACTTCCCTCCTTGCAGGAACTGCATCCTGACATGAAGTTACTTCTTTTTTAGATCAATACTCAGAGCAACCTAGATCCATTTAGTAGAAGCGAGATAAACAGAACTCGGAGAAGTGAATTCAAAAGGAAAAAAATAAAAATAGACTACAAGGTGAGAACACCCACTTCCTACATCAAGCTAAAAATGAAAGCATTAGGACGATTAAGACTCTTCTTAGTACACATCGAAGAACACCACTCTTAAGAGAAACAGAAACTACAACATATACACATCGAAGAACACAAGGCTAAACGAAAGTATTTTAAAGGGTGTTACTTACCAAAGCTCGTTTTACAGGTTCGGTGCAGCTCCTCTTTAACTTGCCACGCTCCTTGAAGATGTCCTGAATATCCCGTGTTTGGTCTTCATTGCTCCTCTTCATGTTCGCATTCGTGGTTTTAAAATCTCAACATGGCAAGAAAATATAATACTAGTAATACTCGTGCATCTTGTGGGCAACATTAAAGCATCTTGTGGGCGTTTACAATGCTGAGATCGAGAAGTAGAGACTAGAGAGTAGAGGATAGTTCTCAACATAGATAGATAAAAAAAGATAATTCAACTATTCCTCGTTGTCCGACTCCTCCTCGGTGATGTCCTCCTCCGACGTCTGACTGTATGCGTGAAGATACCGGTCGTCGTCGGATTCCCGGGGCAACGATGCTCCTAGCCTCATGTTGAATTGAGCGTCCGCTTTTCGCCTACGCTTGTCCTCGCGATAGGCAGCTTGCACCGCCCTCCTCTTATCCCTCTCCGCCCTCCTTTGCGCATAGAACTCGCGCTCGTTGATGATGTCCAGCGGGAAATGTTGGCGCCACAGCGCCATGGCTTCCTTGTCCATCTCGGCGATGTCGAGACGGTGCTCTCGCCTCCGGTTGTCGCGACGATCCTCGTCGGTGCTAAGCCGCGGCAGAGGTGCGAGCTCCTGCGCCCGCTCCCGCGTCAGCATGTTGGGGAAGTTCAATGTTCTATGAGGCCACCGGAGGCGCCACGCCGCCGCATCGTACGCGCGGGCGGCCTTGTTGGTGGTGTCGAAATTGCCGACGCCGAGGTGCATCCCGCGGAACCGGATCTCGGTGGAGAAGCCGCCGAAGGGGCGCGCGCGGATGCCTGATACGTCTCCGTCGTATCTATAATTTTTGATTATTCCATGCCAATGTTCTTCAACTTTCATATACTTTTGGAAACTTTTTATACTATTTTTGGGACTAACATATTGATCCAGTGCCCAGTGCCAGTTCCTGTCTGTTGCATGTTTTTTGTTTCGCAGAAACCCAATATCAAATGGAGTCCAAACGGATAAAAACGGACGGAGATTTTTTTTTGGAATATTTATGATTTTTGGTAAGTAAAATCAACCCGAAACAGTGTTCGGGGTGGCCACGAGATAGGGGGCCGTGCCCCAGGGAGGCAGGCGCGCCCTGGGCTCTCGTGGGCCACCCATAAGGCGGTTGACGCTCTACTTTTGCTGCAAGAAAGCTAATTTTACGAGAAAAATCTGGGCGAAAGATTCACCCCAATCGGAGTTACGGATCTCTAGATATAAAGGAAACGGTGAAGGGGCAGAAACAGAGAACACAGAAACAGAGAGATAGATCCAATCTCAGAGGGGCTCTCGCCCCTCCCAAGCCATGGGAGCCCAGGACCAGAGGGGAAACCCTTCTCCCATCTAGGGAGGATGTCAAGGAAGAAGAATAAGAAGGGGGCCTCTCTTCCCCTTGCTTCCGGTGGCGCCGGAGCGCTGTCGTGGGCCATCATCATCACCGCGATATTCACCAACACCGTCGTCATCTTCACCAACATCTCCATCACCTTCCCCCTTATATATCCAGCGGTCCACTCTCCCGTAATCCGATGTACCCTCTACTTGAACATGGTGCTTTATGCTTCATATTATTATCCAATGATGTGTTGCCATCCTATGATGTCTGAGTAGATTTCCGTTGTCCTATCGGTGATTGATGAATTGCTATGATTGGTTTGAGTTTCATGTTTTATTATTGGTGCTGTCCTATGGTGCCCTCCGTGTCGCGCAAGCGTGAGAGATTACAGCTGTAGGGTGTTGCAATGCATTCATGATTTTCTTATAGTGGGTTGCGTGAGTGACTGAAACACAAACCCGAGTAAGTAGGTTGTTGCGTATGGGATAAAGAGGACTTGATACTTTAATGCTATGGTTGAGTTTTACCTTAATGAATCTTTAGTAGTTGCGGATGCTTGCTAGAGTTCCAACCATAAGTGCATATGATCCAAGAAGAGAAAGTATGTTAGCTTATGCCTCTCCCTCAAATAGAATTGCAATAGTGATTACCGGTCTAGTAACTTAGTCAATTGCTTAGGGACACTTTCATAACTCCTACCACCACTTTTCCACACTCGCTTTATTTACTTTTTTGCATGTTTATCTAAACAGCCCCTAGCTTTTATTTTTGTGCTCTTTATATTCTTCCAAAGCTATCAATCAACACCTACAAAGTACTTCTAGTTTCATTCTTGTTCTAGGTAAAGTGAACGTCAAGCGTGCGTAGAGTTGTATCGGTGGTCGGTAGAACTTGAGGGAATATTTATTCTACCTTTAGCTCCTCGTTGGGTTCCACACTCTTACTTATCGAAAACTGTTGCGATCCCCTACACTTGTGGGTTATCAATGCCGCGGTAAGTTTCCCGGTGACGCGGCGGCATGGTGGCGCGGCGTCGGCGAGGCAAAAAAGAGCGGGGAGAGAGCGGTGGCGAGGCACAGAGCGGGGAGAGAGCGGTGGCAAGGCACAGAGCGGTGGGAGGCCGTTGGATTTTATAAAGCGCGCCAGACGCCGTGTGCCAAAACAAGCGCACGCCCGGCCGCTTTTTCCCGCGCGCGCGATCCTTTCCCGACGTCTCTGCTATCTCTACTCTCTTCTCTACTGTTATATTTATTTTATACTTAATATTTAATATTTATCTCTACTTCTCTACTATCTACTTTTTTTCTCTATAGTTTCTTGCAATATAGGCCATCCGATTTATATCTGACAGATAGGAAGGAAACAAATGGGAATTTTGCAAAAAGATACCCATACCCCTCTCCAGATTTGCAAATAAGGCCTTCCCTCGTTCATCCTTTTCTCCCACAAGATAAACTACTCATACAAATGAATCTTGATGCGTGCAATGCATGGGCATCTTGCTAGTTTTAAAAACATTTCCATCATTTGCCACACTACTGGTTGCAGATGAAAAACCTACCCAAGCACAACGTAATATAGGAGCGACTCACAATTACAAGCTGATATTCTGTTGGACAATGGAGGCTATAACCAATTACTTTTACAGGTACAATAGCACCCAGGAAATTTGAAGGGTAGGTATGAACAAAATTGGAACTGCACATGTACTGCTAAGTTATTCAATAGACACATTACCAATCGAGGAGGAGAACGATGGTCACGGCGGCCTCTGTGAGTCATGGTCGGCAACGGGAGTCAGTTCATTGTCCATGACGGTGGTACTTCTGCGCTTGGCATCAGCTTCCGGGAAGCAGATCCGAGACCGTGGAAGATGATGTCGGGGAAGAGGCTCCATGTACGACGACGACGGTGGACCGGCTCCAGTGCGGCGTACGAGGTCGTCGATGAGGCAGATGCGCTGCGGTGGATGAGTGCGTCGATGTAAAGGGGGACGAGCACGAAGGCTGTGGTGCCGTGGAGAAGTCTATTTTGCGGTGGGGATAGAAAATGGGGAGTATTCAGGTGTACTACTCTGGGTGCCGGGGTGGGGTTGGCTGGGTAGGGTGAACCTGAAGTTACGAAAACAGCCCCCTACCAAGTGTCCTCCGTAGGCCTGTTCCGAAGGCTATGATGGTAACTTCCCACTGGTCCATTCAGGGTCGCGGGAGATTTTCCGGCCGACCTCAAAATTTTGTGACACTGGACTCCCCGTGTGGCGTGATGAGTGATTCGGCTAAGCAACTAGCGAGTAGTAGTAGTAAACTCTGCATATTAGGTTTGAACGAAGTCAAACTTCCTAAAGTTTGACCAAGTTTATAGAAAAATCTAAAAATTTACCATAACAAATATGTATGATGTGAAAGTACATTCAATAATGAATCTAATGGTATTTATTTGTTATTGTATATGTTAATATTTTTTGTTATAAGCTTTCTGAGAGTTTACAAAACTTGACTTTGACCAATGCTAATACGCGGACTTAAATAAAAATGGAGGGAGTACACATTTGTTTTCTTAGTTTGTAGTGAACTAATCATTTGTTGAAATTGTGAAATAAATATATTAGGCTATTGACTACGAATGTAATGGTCAATACAATTCAATAGTTACAATCATTGTCGAATCCCAAGCTGTATACAAGGTCTATAGTACTTCACAACATGCTCAAACTCACATAATCCCAGTCAAATGAGAATCTAAATGCATTTCATAGTTATTACTTTTTAGGATGCAACAAAAACAACCATAACTCTACATTCGCCATTATAGAAGCAACATTTTGACATATCCCAATGTGTGAATGAAACATGCAGAGAGAGCTTTTGAAGATGGAGCAGATTGGGCGGGAAAGATTGTATGTATGTGGATGAGAGAGTAGGAGACAAACCTAACGAGACACACACAGAGAGAGATAGAGAGAGAAAGAGAGAGGAGGAATTTAGGTCTGTGAGAAAGATGGAGACATGTAATATATGTGAGATGCGTGTGCATCCGGATTCTGTATACATGGAAGGAGAAGAGACAACATGTTTGATGAGAGAGCTGGAAAAACATGGATGAGAGGGGAAGGATCTCGTGGGTTGAGGGATTGACAATTTTGTGTGGGGGGAGAGGGATTGGTAATTTTGTGCAAGAGAGAGAGAGAGAGAGAGGGTGGGGGGAGGAGTCAGTCAGCCGTCGTCACATCACCCTGCATCCAAATGACCCTGCATTCTCTAGTGCGGTGTGGTCGCCGTCTTCGATCTGCTTGATGCCCTCTTTGAAGATTGAGGTGCTGTGCATGTTGGGGTGCAGAGAACCACAAGCGAGAGTGGTCGCCGTATAACCTTGGATGCGGATGAATTGTGTGCTCGGGGGAGGGTGTGTGTGTGTGTTGTGTTGTCTCTCTCTCTCTCTCTCTCTGTGTGTGTGTGTGTGTGTGTGTGTGTGTGTGTGTGTCAGATATTGAGAGAAATCAAACCAAAGGAGAGAAATGGGTATTCACGAAGAGATTGTGCGGGCCTTGAGGTGGGCAAGGGCCGGGTGAGGGTGTCAAAATGTGCGCGTTGATGCATGTGTTGCATGCGATCGTGCGAGGGATGGTCGAATCAAGAGAGATGGTTGTTGTGTTATGGATGCTCCTCTCTCTCTCTCTCTCTATCTCTCTCTCTCACACACACAAGTAAACTAGAAGACCGTTCTCTCATGTATACACAACGTATCGGCATCTGTCTATGTCTCACTCATGCATGATCATTTGCACATTCACACCTCTCTATGTCTGTATCACACGCACACCGTCTCCACATTTCCCTTCCGCCACAACACACATATGGACACATACACACATTCTCTCTCAGTCACACACACAAAATCAGTATTATAAAAAACTCGGACGCACCTAAAACGTCCAAAACAAAATAAACACGAACTGGAGCTAAATTCAAATATATGGAAATATTGCAGCGTCAAGAAATTTCCCAGGAAAAAAAAGTTGAGTAATATTCGAGGATTGTTTTCACACACACAAAAAGGTTCGGTGGATGTCCTTCGAGCGCGACACGATGACGCACCGTTCGATCGACCGCGCGGCCCCGGTTCACGCGCTTGCACAGGATTCCGTATCGTGGCTATGGTACTAACTAATAAAAGGAGCGCTGCCTAAGTCTAATGTTTACGTGTACTAGTACGGTTTTCTTTTAAGTTTGACCAACCTTATATAAAACTAAAGTAAGCTCCCACACGCGCACTCATCAATATGCCGCCGCAGCCATTGCACATGACGGCGTCCGCCTGCTCCGGCCAACAATTTCTCGCCCATCACCACCGTGTCGCCGCCATCCCTATGCCATGAAGCCGAAGGCTCGCCCGCTCACGTCGTCTACAGTCCCTCCTCGCGATGCCGCCGCGCTGCCAAGTACGCGAGCAGCTGGTGGAGCCGCGTCTATGCACGCAGCATACGAAGAGGAGGACAAGCGCGTGCTCCAGCGCGTCGGCGAGGTGGAACTAGCGTGTCATTGTCATCTCCACCCGCGCGGAGGAGGCGTGCATGGTGGCTGTCGCGGCGGAAGCCGGTCGTGCGCGCGTCGAGCCCACAAACCGGATGCGGACACGGAATCTACCTTTGAGACCTTGAATGACACGTGGATCCTGCAATATGAAGGAGCAATTTGGGCTAGTCGACTCTTGTGAGCCGTTTGATGCAACATGGATGGATAGAAGGGCTTCTTCCACCTCTTCTGCCGTCTTCTTCCTTCGCTCCGTCGAACTTCTTTCACAAATTGACTGACCCAAATTATACTACTAGTACGAACGTATTAAGTACAGTAGGAACACGAAGATACGAGCAGTAGTACCAACTGCAAGAAGAACAGTTGTAAGACATAGTACTAGTACTACTGTACGTACTAAAGAGTTCAAATAACGAGAAAGAACATAAACATAGTTCTGCTGGGGCCTTAGCACAACACACCCTTGAAAATAAACTAAGCAACTAGTCCGCTTGACACTGCAGAAGAACCAGCATGAGCGATGGCACTGCCACCTACTCGGAGTCCGAGTCCACGTCCTCGACTTCGTCCTCGTCCCTCTTCCTCTTCCTCTTCGCCGACGATTCTTTGCTTGAACCGGACACTGGGCTCTGCTTCTTCATCCAACCCTTGTAGATATTTAAACAAAGGTAGGCATCCATTGCTGCGTATAGGATGTGATCTTCATCTAATGTATTCGATTCCCATGCATGATGAAACTCGTGATGAGGTTTCTTCACTTTAGCGTACGAAGGATCATTCATGGCTGCTGCCAGGGTCAGCATTGAAGGTTGAGAGGAGGACACCAGGCTTGCCTTCTGGAGATCAAAGGGCTAGCCTACAATGAGACCTATCCGACGCAGGACATCCCTGTCGTTCTTAAAGCCTACAGTAACAAATTTCACTCTGTTGTCCTTGAGGAAGTTCTTAAAATCCTGGCACTCAACGTCGGCATGGCATATGTGGTAGACCAAGAAAACGTTATGTACGCAAACCTGGATCACGGTGGGCTTCTTCCTCTCTTCGTCCTTTAGATCCTTCTCTCGTCCCAGGACTGTGGTGTACTCAACATCTAGCCCAGTGACCCACTCATCCGTTGAACTGTTGAACATGCGTAGGAAACGAGCAAGGCATGCTTTCACTGTCGCGGATCCACGTGTGTAGATGACGATGAACTTATCGCCGGTGATGGCTCTAACCTGGTACTCAGTGGCGACCATGGAGATTTGGGAGGCCATGGATTTTGGAGGAGGGTTAGGAGAAGTTGAACTGTTGTACCCCGCAAAAAAAACTAGGAGCGAACTAATGTGAAAGGACGGGACGACTGGGAGCAAACTGTTGTAAGGTAGAAGACGGGGATGAGTAGGGCATGCGAACGGCATGGTGTTGCTGGCTTGCCCGGTGGATAAACGGCTGCAAGCCCCCAAAGAGTTCTCGAGAACTATGAGGGGCCCACTAGATGTCATGTCTACTAGACCCATATTGTAGGCCTGATGGTATAGCTTCTGCCTGTTCGCACGCCATGTCGGCGCGTGGATGTAACTTCACTTAATTCCTTCAACCGTCGCACCTCCCACGACCTTCGCCTCTCTCGCGCGGTCGCGCCCTTTGGGACTTCGACCGGCTATAAATGAGCAAATTTTTTTGCCTACTCCGCATGCATGATTCACCACATAGGGCGGTACGTTATTTACAAGAATACCATCTAATCTGTTGTCAAAGCTATACTTAGCGATTAAGTGTGCCACCTTATTGGTTGAACGACTAATCTTTGACAATTGAAGATTGTTGATCAACTTCAAGATACTCAATGCTTTCATCTTCAGGTCACTCATAGCAGACCTGTCATAGTCTGCCGATGCAAGAGACGCTACCACAAAAGCGCAATCAGTCTCTAAAATTACAGGACGATGAAGATAAATACCTATGTAGAGACCGACAATGCAAGCCCTAAGCTCCGCTTCCTCCACGCTTTGACAGGCATCAATGAAATCCCACGACCAAATTTATACTAAAAATATCAATATCTACAATACTGATTATAATGAGTATAAGAACTACGTTTTATAATTAGTGTAAAAATATTGATTTGACATTGTGAATGTTGATAGTACATTTTTCTATAAGTCTGGTGAAAGTAGAGGTACATTGACTTCACACAAAACTTAAATGCACAATGCAGACTAGTTCCTCCGTCCAGGTGCGTGCCATGTCCTATCTTGTCATCACAACAAGGTTAGCTATTAGAGTACCACTACCTCCCTTCTAGTTTAAAGGGATCGATTCAAAAATTTCACCTACTCTTAGCAAGATAGTAGAGGCACTGGAATAGTTTTTGAAGTCTGCAAAAGTACTCAACTAATGATGTCGTTCTTCACAAAAAAAATGTGTTTACTAATGCATGCATGAACACTTGTTACTCCAACCCCCCTCTCTTCTTTAATTCTTTGCCACATCAGCATGTTTGCTATTCCCGTGTGCATGATACCAGCTAAGATACCACCATTATGGCCAGCCTTAATCATCGCATGCAATAATTTAGTGTACCTTGAAATATGAACTTGTGTGGGGCGTGTATGTTTTTAATGACTTGAGACTATACCTAGCCCGGCATGCAAGATGACTTATTATGCACCATTCCCCATACCTGCAGGAAGCCCGTTCATCCCCAAATCTTTTCCTCTCCATGTGTGGAAACAATATGTCTGCCAAACTCTCCTTCTCCCTCTGGCGGTCCCACCACTCCACCCCGTGTGAAAAAATCTGCATGCATGACTCTCCTCCCCCCACGCTCGTCCAATCCGTTGTGACCAGCAATATTTCCACCCCTTCCCTCCCCCGTAATTTACTCCAACAAATAGGCCCACGTAGTTGTTACTTAACTGCGGGTGCATTGGGTCACTCCCATATGGGCCCAACAGGGGTCTGGCCCACATGCCAGTGACGCAACTGGACCTGTAGTTAAGTCAGTGCAGCTCAGTCCATATCTTACGTAGGTCTACCATTGCTCGCTATAAATACTGCGCCTCCCACGACATTGCTGTCTCCTCCCCCTCACGTCCAAGTTCATCGCTATCTCCTCCCCCTCCCTCTCACGTCAACCACCATGGCATCACCCCTCCCAAGGCCTAGGACCCCTGGCTGCACCGAGCGGACGGTCACCATCCCCGTTTCGTTCCTCGCCGCCACTAGTCGAGCAGGACACATTGGTGTTCCGCTCCTGTCCGCTACGCGATGCGTCGCCGTTCCGTTCCTCGCCGCCACTAGTCGAGGAGGACACGTCAGTGTTCCACTCCTTGTCGCGATGTGACGCGTCTCCGTTCTGTCTCGCCACCACTACTCGAGGAGGACGCGTTGGTGTTCCGCTCCTTGCCGTGACACGTCGAGGTGGACGCGTCGGCGTTCCCAATCTTGCCAGCACGCGCGTCGGAGGACGTGTCGGCTCCCCGCTACGAGTAGAACGCCGCGTTGCCCGCCGAGCCCCCACCCTTGAGGAGATTTGGAAAGAAATGGATGTCGCCTTGTGGGAGGCTTTGCCTCTAGCAGAGAGCGCCAAAATAGAGGCGGAGAAGAAGGTCGAGGAAGAGAAGCGCACCACGGAACAAGCTGCCTGGGAGGCCTATGTCGCGTCCGAGAGAGTCAGGCAATTGGCTATTTGGCAGAAGGCTCGTGCGAGGGCCGTGAGGGTGGTGGAGGACGCCCGTGCCGACGCCCTGAATGCAGTCGGGCCCAAGCACCTCATCTATGCTTGGAGGTACATGGACCGGGTGCACGCTTCCAGCAAGGAGGAGTACCGGTTGGTGCCGGATCACCACACCAGTGAGATCGCGCTCGCCCGCCGGCAAGCCGCCAATCAGCACCTCGCGAGTTGCGAGGCTGAGGAAGAGGCATTGTGTCGGTGCGCTGGGAAACGACTGTGCACCAGGGCGCTCGTGGCGCGCCACAAGTGCTCATGCGTGTGCCGTGGCTTTTAGGAGGAGTATAATTTTTGTTTTGTAAGGCGATCTCATTAGTTTTGGGACGCAAATGATAAATCCTGAATGTTCAGGAATTTTTAGCGTCCTTAATTAAGTATGTAAATGGGAAAGTATGGAAACCTTGTGTATTCGTATGAATTTTGCAAGTACGTGCATATAGCACAAACTTTAGTATATACTATCGCTCTACACGTCTCTCTCGATATATGCTTGCAGGTTGTGCTACTCCCTCCGTCCAGGTCAATAAGTCATCTTTGGTTGTGCATTGTGACCAAGAAGGAGGGAAGACTTATACACCTAGACGGAGGGAGTACCACTATTACTTATGTACGTGCAAATGCACGTTTTAACATTACGATGCATTTTTTTTGTAAAAGTAGAAAAACAGCACTAGTCAAGCTTGTGAAACGATTCAATGCAAAACAGATGCAAAAATGCTCGTTTGATTGTTTACTTTTAGCGTCCTTCTCTGTGGTTATTTCTCTGTCGTACTTTGTATGGAGTATCTCACTGGTTGGAAAGGCATGCAAATTCCCAAACCGCTTCCTACACCCTGTATCGATTTTTTTCCTAACAAGTTGTGCCGTGCAATTGGAATTCCAACTTGAGTACTACTACTATTAGGAGTATAAGGGGCCAGCTCTTTTAGGCTTCTAGATTAGTAATCCCATAACTACTACCTCCGTCCTGGTTTATTGGTCCCCATTGTAATCTATGTCAAATTTTGATCATAAATTCAACTAATGAAATGTTAGTGCATGTCACATGCACTACTATGTTTATTTGCTAATTAATAGCATTGCATGCAATGAACTAACCACTGCATGTCGTGTTTGATATCTCAAGTCATTAAAAGCATGCACACTCTTTATCTCTTATTGGTTGATATGTCAAGAAACAAGAAATGAGGTAGAAGTTAATGCACCGCGCCTAAGTGTTTTGGGATTATTTTGTTTTCGTAAGATGACTTACACACCTAGACGGAGGGAGTAACATTTTATCAGTTAAATCTTTGGTCAAAATTTAGAACAAATTACAATGGTGAGGAATAAACCAGGACGGAGTAGTAGTTTAGAAGCCCAAATAAATGAAAGAGGCGCCTTATTGTTACTCTCCACTGTGAGTAGTCTTATGGGAAAAGCTGGGGAAGCCGCCAAAAGAACTGGCCCTAGGAGTAGTAGCTATGGATCATGTGTGGGAGATGAACCGGAGAAAGTAAATGCAGAGAGATGAAATGCAAAAAAGACGGAGGGATGTGATGGTTGCTTGTCCGTTTATTTTACCAGGCCACTTATTACTGGGAGTGGTTGGGTTTTGTGATATGACGGCTTTACTGCCGCGCCACGAGCGGGGTGAGAGGTCAAACTCCCATGCAGCGCCGCCCTCTACACTTGTACTACATCGGTCGTGGTTTATTAGTCCCCCATTGAATGTTAGTGCATGTCAAGAAAAACTATATCCTTGGATTCGTATTTGAACATAGTTTTGAATGATATAATTTTAGGTGACATGCATCAGCATTTATCGTACTATATATAATGTTAGTTCAATTTTTGGTCGTACTAATCTATAGTAGTAATGTGCTCGTGCGTTGCACCGAAGAGTGAAATGCATTGATCGGGGAGTTGCTTATTTTGACAAAGGATGTAGGGGTCATCTCATGTGTAACAGGTATCGATAGGTTTCTTCGGATATTATTTCATCTCTAGAGCTCACAAACATCTGGGTGAAATAGATAAAAAGGTATCTTTTGCAAACAAAAGCGTTCAACTGTTCAACCTACATCCAAAACTTGTGAAGAAATAACACTTAATGTGCTTTGCAATAAATGATCTTTAAGAATTAGTTTTTGAGTATCGATTGTTATACATGTTGACTACAGATGACATGGCACTTTCTTATAGTCAACAGTTGGTACAATTAAGTAATATTAACCATGCCCTTATACACCTAGACGAAGGGATTAAATCGGGACGACTTGCAAGGGGCAGAGGAGATGTAAGAAATGGTTCATCGTAAGTCTTTCACCAGTACTGTAGTAAAGATTCATACATGGAAGATTCTAGACTAAACCATAAACGGATACACTTTTATTCATGCGCGATACTCCAACAGAGCAAGATCATGCATGGAAGTCTCCACATGCTTAGACAGCGGATTACATTGAGCGAGGACTAATGATCAACATTTAACTTGATAATGTGTATGTCCAAGTGAACCTCCTTGGAGTCCCCGTGCACCGCGTCGGCGGGTAAAGGATGCCATGGGTTTTCCAAGTCCACATCGGCGGGATAGTCCCACCTCCCCAGAGTCCAAGTCCATTCGATGAGGCCGGTATCGCCGCCCATGTGACCCGGAGGGGTAGTAACACTGACCACACACCTGTACATCAGCCTCGTGTCAGTGTCAGCGTCAGCGGCGTCGCCCCTGACGCACACTACAGAGACGGGTCGGCGGCCTGCGCGGGCCTCGCCGGTGCCCACGATCAAGAGGAAGATGCTGCTGTCCTCCTCCGAGACTAGCAGGAGGCGGTGATCCTCAAGCGACTCCGGCATGGTGAACGGGTAGCACGTCTCGTACTTGATGTTCTCCACCAAGGGCCAGCAGTGACCGTTGCACGCATCCGTGAGGTGATGCACCATGTCCGCCGGCGAGCCCAAAAATGGCATCGAGCACTCATAGCAGTGGACGAAGGGCTCCTTGGAGGCATCGACCAGGCCGTCCATGAAACGGGAGTGGCTGTAGGGTACGTTGCGCCAGTTGAATATATGAGTAAGTTACTACGAGATTTAATCCGAATAAGCACAAAATAAATCATGACGGCTATAACAGAGATGAAACTAATCATGTTGACTAGCATAGTAGTAGGATAAAGAGTAGAAACATGAATTCTACCACGATTTCGAACAGGAAGGACAAAAACACATACAGTGCAACGGGAGCAGCACCGTTGGCGTTGAGGTTGTCGCCCATGTCGTTGAGGAAGAGGTTGCCGAGGTCGGGGAAGAAGTCGTCGTCGATGAAGTCTTGGCTGCCAGTAGTCGCGAGAGTGCGCTCCCCAAATGTCAACAGTGCCCGCCGAATGGAGCGCAGGAGGGAGTGGATGTAGGGGATGTTGCGGCCGCCGAATGGAGCGCAGGAGTAGCACACGAAGCAATAGATGGTGTCCTTACTAGTACTCCCTAGTCTCTATCTATCTACTAGCAAGATGCCCATGTGTTGCACGGAACATCAAGATGCATTTATATGAGTAGTTTATCTTGTGGGAGAAAAGGATGAACGAGGGAAGGCCTTATTTGCAAATGTTGAGTGGTTGTGGGTATCTTTTTACAAAAATTTCATTTTTCCTTCCTATCCGTCAGATATAAATCGGACGGCTTATATTGCAGGATGGAAGGCACACCATCATCACCAACTCTATTTTTTATAAGAGTAGAGATATCTCTCTACTCTTATAAAAAGCAGAGTTGGTGATGATGGTATGCCCGCCATCTTGTACTATAGAGCGTCTGATCTATATCTGATAGATAGAAAGCCAACTATGACAATTTTACAAAAGATACCCGCACCTCTCTCCACATTTACAGATAAGGCCTTGCCTTGTTCATCCTTATCTCCCACAACCTCGTGCTCCTCCCTTAAGTCTCTACCTCTACTACTCTTCTTTGTTTTTTATAACAAATTGTATAGTGTTGCATCATCCGCTGCATGCCCGGCTGAACACGCCTCCTCACCTCCATCATCACCAACTGAGTCTTTTATAGGAGTAGGAGTAGAGAAAAAACCGAGTTGGTGATGATGGTGTGCCGTGGAATGCACGGGCATCTTGCTATTTGTTTTGCATATAAGTCCAAACACCACGTAGACACAGTCTTTGAGCACGGCTCGTAGTCGTTCCACACTCGGGCATTGAAGTTTGTAACTATTTTAGATTAGAATATACTACTCATTCGGTGCTAGTAGTAGAGCCGAGTCCTACTCTACTACTCTCCTCAAGCAAGTTAGGGCATAGTACTATAGGGAGTACCAGTACTGTGATCACTCAAGCAAGTTGTCTAGCATCGATATGACCCTATGCTGCTGGTATGTGTCTCGTAAGTCAATCGGCGTGATGTAGTCATCATCACCTGTCCACTTCCCGCAGCACATATTCGCTTCTCCATCTTTGTCCGCACATAATCTCGTCCAATCTTCCATCCCCGCTAAGGCACCTCCTGATACGTCTCCAACGTATCTATAATTTATGAAGTATTCATGCTATTATATTATCCATCTATGATGTTTTATATGCATTTATATGTCATTTTATATGATTTTTGGGACTAACCTATTAACCTAGAGTCCAGTGCCAGTTTATGTTTTCTCCTTGTTTTTGTGTTTTACAGAAAAGGGATACAAAACGGAGTCCAATTGACGTGCCAATTTGTGAGGATTATTTATGGAACAAAAGAAGACCACGGAGCATCGGAGTTGGGCCAGAATTGTCCTGGGCTACCCACGAGAGTGCCCCCCGAGGGCGCGCCCCCCTATCTCGTGGATTGCCCAGAGCCCCCCTGACGTGAAACCAACGCCAAAAATTCCTATAAATACAGAAACCTTCGGGAAATAACCTAGATCAGAAGTTCCACCGTCGCAAGCCTCTGTAGCCACGAGAAATCAATATAGGCCCTCTCCGGCACCCTGCCGGAGGGGGCCATCATCACCGGAGGCCATGGAGGAGGATCTCGGAGGGGCCATCATCACCATGAAGGCCAAGGACCAGAGGGGGAAAGCCATGGAGGAGGAAGCACAAGGGGGAGAACCTCTCCTCCTCTCTCTTGGTGGCACCGGAGTGCCATCGAGAGGGGAATCATCGCCGCGGTGATCGTCTTCATCAACATCACCATCATCATCACCATCCTCATCTCTTTTACGCGGTCCACTCTCCCGCACCCCGCTGTAATCCCTACTTGAACATGGTGCTTTATGCTACATATTATGATCCAATGATGTGTTGCCATCCTATGATGTTTTGAGTAGATATCTTTTGTCCTTGGGTTGATTGATGGTCTAGATTGGTACGAGTTGTATGTTTTATTTTGGTGCTGTCCTATGGTGCCCTCCGTGTCGCGCAAGCGTGAGGGATTCCCACTATAGGGTGTTGCAATACGTGCATGATTCGCTTATAGTGGGTTGCATGAGTGACTGAAACACAAACCCGAGTAAGGGGGTTGTTGCGTAGGGGATAAAGGGGACTTGATGCTTTAATGCTATGGTTGGGTTTTACCTTAATGATCTATAGTAGTTGCGGATGCTTTCTAGAGTTCCAATCATAAGTGCATATGATCCAAGTAGGGAAAGTATGTTAGCTTATGCCTCTCCCTCATATGAAATTGCAATGACGACTATTGATCTTGTTAACAATTGCCTAGGACAATTCCGCACACCGATCCATCATTATTCCACACTCGCTATTTATATTATTTAGTAATATATTCTAACTTTATGATAACATCACCTACTTTTATATCTTAGCTCTCCGATATCATACAAAGTTATCCTCTACATACCCACAACATAGTTTTATTTCTTGTAGCTAGTTGGAAGCAAACGTTCGGTGCACGTAGAGTCATATCAGTGGAAGATAGGGCTTGAGAGAATATTGATCTTACCTTTAGCTCGTTGTGGGTTCGACACTCCATACTTATCACTTCCACCTTTGGGAATTGCTACGATAATTCCCTGCACTTGGGGATTATCACCTCCCCCCTCGTCCAAAACCCAAGCACTAACAATGGCAGAGCCAAGCAGCGTCCGCCAAAAGAGTGGATGGTATTCGCTCCCCACAGAGGTAATCAAGCTCATTGTTTCGCGTGTGGACAATCTCAGTACCATGTCACTCGCCGCGTGCTCGTCGGGGCTGTACCGTTTACTCAAAGCCCTCAGGCCGGAGCTTTTTAAGCCAGCTCCTTGCTTGCTGATGCCGCCTGATCTTCAGAAATGGCGTGTCACACAGCATAAGATCGTAGGGTGGCGAGCATCAACCCCCTTGACTGCGATCCGATCCCCGTCAGCCTCAGCTACATTAACGGTATGTACTGGGTCGGCATGAACATGTCTTGGATGGTGCTCGTCAACGGTCGCGGCAGCTGGATGCTCGTGGAGGTCTACACCCGGCGATTGATCCCCCTTCCTTCGATTAACACTGCACTGCTTTGGCACCGAGGCCCAGAATATTCGGAATCTTACATTAGCCAACATGATACCAAGTTTGATTTGCTCAAGGTTGTAATCTGCCAAGTGCCCACAAGATCTGCGAATTATAAAAGACTTCGGGCTAATTGCGTCCTTCAACCGCGGTCTCGCCTATCTGACAGGTCACTGCGGTAAGTGGATAAATCTGCACGTCCATCGCATGATCATACATCCTCCATGGTTCTCTGATGCCATTGAACACAAGGGCTTCATTTATGTTGTCGACTCCTTCTATGGCTGGACGTATTGCTGGCCTACTCCAATCATCGCTACAAACAGCTCTTATAGTAGTATGTTACTTTCCTATGATATCATGATGGCTTGCTTATATTACTGTCAACATTTACTGAAAACATATTCATGCTCATAACATGTTGTTCTTAAGATTGACTAAATCAAGAGCCCTTTTTTATTTGACTCCAACTTGATATGATGTTGTAGGCCGCCTGGTGTCCCTACCCTTCATAATCCCAGAACCTTTCAAAGAAAAGCGGCATGGCAGTTGCAGGTGGTTCCTGGCTCGATCAGACGATGGCGAAAGATTGATGATCGTTCGCACGTACCGGATGTGTTGTTTCGCGGAATACAATCATAGTCACTTCAAGGTCTTTGAGAAGGATCCCAGCTTCTCTGGGCCTTCAGGAATTTTTGACTGGAGGCTGGTAAGTAGCCTTGGTACACGCTCTTTGTTTGTCGGACTGAATTATCCAATTAACCAGGAGATAACCGATGGCAAGGATCATGATGGATGCGCGGTTTCGTTCATCGGGCAAAACTGTGTGTACACAGCGTACCATGCGTCTCTGCATGCACCATACCCTGATATGTGCCGCCACGCTCTGCATCCCAAAGTAGGAGAGAGGGTTGCAAGTATCAGACTTCGACCTGCTGGCTGGAGTTTTCCCCGTCAGGCACCCATCTGGTTCAAGACGTCAGCCAATCTCCATAGCTTAATAAATAGTAACGTCTAACTGAGCCAGTTAGTTAGATGCGTACACTTGGTGTAATAGGATCTTTATTTAGTTTGATGCATACACTTGTTCTTTTTTGGTAGCCCTTTTGTAATGATGGTTGATGTTTGGTTTGGAAGAGAGAGTTGTGTCTTCACTCTTCTGGCCTGCTTGATGCTTCTGTTGCACCCCCAGCCCTGGTTGCTGCTGCTGTTTTCAATGTACAATCAGTAGTATATTTCGTCTGTTGGTTAAATAAATGTGTTGTTAGAATGACAAACACAATGTTTTGGAAGTCGTTGCACGGTTCGATCCTTTAGTGCCCCGTACCGTACATAGCTCATACTATTTTCCGTATGGAACACATTTTCCACTTGTTGATAACATGCAACCCACTGATGAAGGCCCAATAGAGAAGCCCATAATTAGCTGGAAGGGAGGCTCTCACATGAATCCGGCCCAGGTACATGCTCATGGTCCCCTAAACACAAATAAGTAAGTAAATAAATAAAGCTAAATGCTCATGCACCAGTTCTTTGGGAAAATAGGTAGCCCAATATTTCTTTTTGAAGAATACCCAAGGTAGGCCTATTTGTTTTTTTCCGAATTACTGGGCTGCAAATCTTTCGAGACGAGGAGGGATGCATTCCGGCCTGGCCGAAGAGTATGGTCAATGTCTGTTAAAAGTAATATCAAAAGGGGTTGAAAATTCCAAAAAAACATAGCAAATGGGATATTAGTTTCTTTTTTTGTTTTTGTTCTTCACTGATATCTTATATGTATTTCATTAGATTCAACATGACATAGAACTAATTTATTTTAAAATTTGTTTTAGTATGGCTATTAATTTTTGGATTAAGAATATTTCGTTCCCAAGCAAAAAATTGAGAATTTTCAAAATTTCCCACATATTTAGTTAATTTTTTGACCCTGGTACTGACCAGAAAATGGCCAACAATTCTAAAAATGGAAAACAAGCTGCAATAAATTCCATATGAATTAGAAAATGAGTAAAAATTATAAAAATAATAGCAAATGGGCTGTACACGCCACAGATTTCGAGGTTGACTTGTTTAAAAAGGCTTTGTCAGTGAACACACGATTCTAGCAGCAGTGACTGTTGGATGTCCATCCAATGGCCGACGTGCTTCTTTAATTTCTGATCTTCCTGCTCCAGCCGCCTAAACTAGCGCCGGCGGGACTGCCTGCTCCCTCCTCTTGTGGCCCGCTGTGATGCGCCGCAGGCTTCCCCGCCCGACCCTACTCCCACTGCTGGCCTGGCCGCACGCAATCAATTGCCTCCTTATTACGCGAAAAACATGATTCCTCCCACTGACATATGGGGCGCACCGGTTGGGAGGCTGACCTGTGGGCCTACTAAGTTGACGCGTATGCAGGGCTTGCCAACTTAGTCAACAAACGATTCTAGCAGTAGTAACCATTGGATTTGAATCGAACGGTCCTGCTACTTCTTCAATCGCTGTTCTTCTTGCACCAGCCGCCCAAACCAGCGCCGGGGAGACCGCCTGCTCCTAACTCCAGTGGCCGGCTGTGCTGCCATTGAGGCCTCATCGCCCCCTACTACTCCCACCGCTAGCCAGGCCCTACGGCGACGGCAACCTCACACCGCAGCCGAACCACTGAACCCTCGTACTCCTCTCCTCGTGGGAATCCACTGCCGCGTCTTCCCCGGCTCCGCGTCGTCCCCTTCCTAGGCCTTGCCATCATCCACCGCCTTGGTGCTCTCGGTGCGGTGTGGTCAATGTGGTCAACGACATTCCATCGGAAGAGTACTATACGTGGAGAGGCTGACAGTTGGGTCCAGGGCCACAGCCCAGTTTTTTTGTGATTTGCCAAGTAAGTCGCTTTGTCAGGCCTGTTGGGCTGCAAATCTTTCAAGACGAGGAGAGCTTTCATTCGGCTGGCCGAGAAAATGTCCAATTAGTAATGAGAAATGGATTGTACATTTTTGAAACACATCAAACCGGCAATTAGTTTCAAATATCTTTTTTCATTTTGAGATTTTAAATTACATTAATTTTTATGCGTGGAGAATTTTTTGGATTTTATATTGATATACATTTATTTTTAAAATCAGTTTGAATGTGAGTCGAAATATCGAGTTTAAAAACAGTTCGGACCGCACCGAAATATGCAAAATTTTGTATATTTTTTTAACCGTGGCCACAATATGGGATGTAATGCTAACAAAAAGAATATGGGCTCCAAAAAAACCTTAAGAATTAGCAAATGGGCTGTAAATTATTAGAAATAATGGCAGATGGGATGTATGCTGTTTTCCACAGATTTGAGGCTTTCCTAAAAAAAAGGGTTGATGCACAAGCAGTGACTATTGGATGTCCATCCAACGGCCGTCGTGCTTCTTCAATCTCTGCTCTTCCTGCTCCAGCCGCTCAAACAAGCGTCGGTGGGACTGCCTGCTCCCTCCTCCCTACAGCCGGCTGTGCTGCCGCGCAGGCCTCACCGCCCCACCGTACTTCCATCGCTAGCCTAGCCATCCCTCTACTCACCCACACCTGGTGTTATTCTCCGGCGATGGGAGACGAACAAGTAAACCCTCATATAGTTGTACTCCCCTCCGCGTGGGAAACAACTGTCGAGTCTTCCCTGCCTCCATGTCGTTCCCTTCCTAGGCCTCACCGTCGTCCACTGCCCTGGTGCTCTCGGCGCGGCCTGGTCAACATGGTCAACGACCGACATGCATCTGAAGTGGACTGTACGTCGAGAGGCCGACAGCTGGGTCCATGACCACACACAAGGAAATGCCTCCTTATTACATGCAAAATAATGATTCCTCCACCTGACATCAGGGACCCACCGAAAGGGCCTCTGTATTTCGCGAAAAAAAGTTACCGCCGCTGACAGCTCGGACCCACTAGCTATAACTTCGCACGCAAGGAAGTGCCTCCTTATTATGCACAAAAAATGAATACTCCCACTGTTAGCTGGGACCCAGTATAGTGTCAGGCTGACTTGTGGGCCTACTAAGTTGACGGGGACGAAGGGCTTTGTCAACTTAGTCAATATGCACGATTCTAGCTCCAGTGACCATACAATGTCCATCCAACGGCCGTAGTGCTTCTTCAACCTCTGGTCTTCTTGCTCCAGCCGCCCAAACCAGCGCCGGTCGTGCCTCATGCTCCTGCCTCCCGTGGTCGGCTGCGATGTGGCGGAGGCCTCACCGCCCCCTACTACTCCCACCGATGGCGAGGCCATCCCTCTACTCACCCACACCCCCGGTTAAGTGTTATTCTGCGGCGACGGCAGCCTCACACCATAGCAAACCAGTGAACCCTCGTACTCCTCTATGCGTGGGCATCCACTGCCGCGTCTTCCCCCGCTCCGTGTCGTCCCCTTCCTAGGCCTTGCTATCGTCCATCGCCCTGGTGCTCTTGGCGCGGCGTGGTCAACATTGTCAAGGAATGGCTCCCATCGGACGTGGACTGTACGTGAAGAGGCTGACAGCTGGGTCCATGGCGGCCGCAAGGAAGTGCCTCCTTATTACGCGCAAAATAATTATTCCTCCACCTGACAGCAGGGACCCACCGGACGGGCCACCGTATTTCGCGAAAAAAACGTTTCCCCCTGACTGCTGGGACTCACCAGCTACACCTTCGCATGCAAGGAAGTGCGTCTGGGCAAAAAAAGTAAAACGATTCGCCCCCTGACTACTGGGACCCACCAGCTACATCTTCACACGCAAGGAAGTGTCTGACAGTCGAGACCCACCTGGTCGAAGTGTACCTAGCGTTGTCATTCTGGTCGCGAATGTGTACATACATACTGGTCGTTGTAGAGGCGCGCACGTGTCGTAGTAGAGGCGCGCACGTGTCGTAGTAGAGGCGCGCACGTAGCATGTACACCTACATACATTGGCCAGGGTGCAAGAAAGAAAATACGGCCACATACGTAAATACGGGCGGGGTCTCGAACGCCTACTCACGCATATATATGTACGGCCAGGGCTCGTGTACATGTCTGGGTCAGAACGGAGAAACATCATCGTCGTCGTGTTCATGGGGAGCCAACCGGCTGGGTCGGAACGGAATGCGTCGTCGTGTTCATCGGGAGGGCTTGGACGGAACAGGCGATGGAAATGAGGCCTGGCGTACCGCAAAACGGAGGAAACGGCCTTGTGTTCGACCGGCCACATTCGAAACGGGATCATGTTCATTGGGAGGGGTCTGGCGTACAGCAAAACGGAGGAAACGGACCTCCTACGGTCGAAACGGGGGTCCTGTTGATCGGGAGGGGTGTGGCGTACCACAAAATGGACGAAACAGACTTGTGTTGGAGCGCTACGGTCGAAACGGGGGTCCTATTCATCGGGAGGGGTGTGGCGTACCGCAAAACGGGACTCCGCGGGATACTGTTCATCTCCACCGTCGACCTCCTCCAGCCTCCACGGGCTACTGTTCATCCACAGTTGACCTCCTCCAGCCTCCACCTGCGACTGTTCATCCACGGGCTCCTGTTCATCCAGCCTCCACCGCGCGCTACTCCACCGGCTACTGTTCAACTACCCCTCTCCACGACCCCTCTCCACGGGCTCCTGTTCAACCACCCCTCCACGGGCTACTGTTCATCCACCCCTCCACCGTCTACTGTTCATCCAGCCCTCCACGGGGTCGTCCTGTTCATCTAGCCATCCACGGGGTCCTGTTCATCCAGCCCCAACCGGCTCGATCGATCGGGGTCCTGTTCATCTAGAGGCAACGCCATGGGTCCTATTCATCCA
>NC_041393.1:120948519-120950078 GCF_002162155.2 Triticum dicoccoides | reverse complement strand
CAGAGAGGCAGCATCGATCGGCTTCAGTTAGCAGCAGTAGTGAAGGAATTGCTCGATCGGGTTCAGTTAACAGCCATCGATCGATCGCTCGCGTTCAGTAACGCGTAGCCTGCAGTGCAATCACTCGGGTTCAGTTAGATCCCAATGCCTCGCTCGGGTTTAGTTAGAGCCAACGCCTCGCACACACGCGCATACATGTACGAGAGAAACACGCATCGCTCGGCCCCCGACCACCCACCATAACCGGGAACTCCCCGAAATTTTCCTCGCCCTCGCTTCTACCATGGTTTTTTTCCATCATGGACGACCCAAAGAATGTCATGTAGCTGCGTCTCCGGCCCGCCCAGGACGAAAAGTCCATTTTCTATCATGATTTTTTGTCATAGAAGTAGGAGCCCACCACATCTATGATGATACCGTTTTTTGTCACAATTATCGTCATAGAAGTGTCATATGTATGACACACAAAAAATTCGTTCAGCCCAAAATGTCATGGATGTGTCTTTTTTTGTAGTGAAGCTTGCGAGACCTTGTAGCCCGAGCCTCCAGGCGGGTCACGATGTCAGTTGTCATGCCCAATATGCGATACTATCCTAAAGAGACTCGAAGGTCCCACCAAGGATAGAATCGCATATTGAAACGCTTTTGCATGGTGGATATCATTACATCAACATTACATAATTAGATGGGGATACATACATAAGGCATACAATGCCACACGAATACAACATCATCTTACATAATAGCATCATCCGACTACGGATGAAACACAAACAGAAACTCAAACGACATCCACCCTGCTAGCCCAGGCTGCCGACCTGGAACCTATCCCCTGATCTAAGAAGAAGCAAAAGAAGAACTCCAAAACAAGCAAGCATCACTCTCGCATCATGATCATCGCATAACCTGTACCTGCAACTGTTGTTGTAGTAATCTGTGAGCCACGAGGACTCAGCAATCCCATTACCATGGGTATCAAGACTAGCAAAGCTCAATGGGAAAGGAAGGGGTAAAGTGGTGAGGTTGCAGTAGCGACTAAGCAAGTATGGTGGCTAACATACGCAAATAAGAGCGAGAAGAGAGCAAACCGAATGGTCGTGAAGCTAGCAATGATCAAGAAGTGATCCTGAACTCCTACTTACATCAAACATAACCCAAGAACCGTGTTCACTTCCCGGACTCCGCCGAAAAGAGACCATCACGGATACACACACGGTTGATGCGTTTTAATTCGGATCTGGTGTCAAGTTATCTACAACCGGACATTAACAAATTCCCATCTGCCTATAACCGCAGGCACGGCTTTCGAAAGTTTATACCCTGCAGGGGTGTCCCAACTTAGCCCATGATAAGCTCTCGCGATCAACGAAGGATATACCTTCTCCCAGGAAGACCCGATCAGACTCGGAATCCCGGTTTACAAGACATTTCGACAATGGTAAAACAAGACCAGCAAAGCCGCCCGATTTGCCGACAAATCCCGATAGGAGCTGCACATATCTCGTTCTCAGGGCAACACCGGATGAGACATCCTACGAGTAAAACCAGACCTCGAGTTT
>NC_041393.1:120934379-120948200 GCF_002162155.2 Triticum dicoccoides | reverse complement strand
AAGATGACCCTCGGGCTCCGGAAACCCAAGGGAAAAAAGGCTGGGTGAGGCAAATGGTAAAACCAAGGTTGGGCCTTGCTGGAGGAGTTTTATTCAAAGCAAACTATCAAAGGGGTCCCATAAATCACCCAACCGCGCAAGGAACGCAAAATCCGGGAACATAACACCGGTATGACGGAAACTAGGGCGGCAAGAGTGGAACAAAACACCAGGCATAAGGCCAAGTCTTCCACCCTTTACCAAGTATATAGATGCATTAATAATATAAGAGATATTGTGATATCCCTACCAAAATCATGTCCACCATGGAGCAATCTTCAACTTCACCTTCAACTAACAACGCTATAAGAGGGGCTGAGCAAAGCGGTAACATAGCCAAGCAACGGTTTGCTAGGAAGGGTGAAAAGGTTAGAGGCTGACATGGCAATTGGTGAGGCTTGAGCAACAAGAGATAGGTAGCACGGCAAAGCGATAGAACGAAGCAACTAGCATAGCAATGATATTAATGAGATCCAAGGTAGCGGTCATCTTGCCTGAAATCCCGTAAGGAAGAAGAACGAGTCCATGAAGAAGACGAACGGATGAAGTCGAACGAATCCTCACAACTCCGGAACGAAAACGAAGCAACTCCGGAAAGAAACAAACAACATGGAAAACGCACAATCATAATCATGGCATGATGCACAAACAAGTATGATGCATGTCCGGTTTAATGAGGCATGACATGATAATATGCACAAACAACACTACAAGTTAAGTGGAGCTCAATATGCAACAAGTTGCATATTGACGAAACACCACATTCGAGTTATTTAGCTTGCTCTAGTTTAGGTACACAACAATATTGAATGTTGGTTAACATGGCAAGAGGTGAAGCATAATGAAACTACCTATCTAGGCAAGTTTAAATGAGGCCGGAAGTAACAAACAACAATTTCGAAAAATCCTCATATGCATATTTTGATTTGGTACTGTTCTGCCCTAAACCATATTTCATTGTTGTTAAACAAGAAAATAGATTCCACCATGTTAAACTAGGAATTTTTCCACCCCATTTACATATAAAGTTTATTAAAATTGGAGCTACGGTTAATTAATTGTGAAATAAAGCATTTTAGCATGGCATTTAAGCAAATTAATGCAAACAGCAATTTAAACATTCTAAACATGGATGAAAATGGCATATTATTAATCTACACAAAATTCTAAGCATTTTACATATAAAGTTTGTTTAATTCTGATGCACGGTTAATTAGTTATTACATGTATGAAGCATGAGGGTTTTTCTGCAAATCTGTAATCTCCTGGAAAAACCTAAATTCACAGATCTGAAAAAAAAATAGAAGCAGGCCGAAACTGGCTGGCCCGCTAGTGTATAGGAGGGTGAAACTGAAAGGGGCTGCTCACCCATGGGCCATGGCCCGGTAGGAGGAGCAGGAGGCTGGAGCCGGCTGGATCTGGTCCACGCTGGAGCGGTCAACGCTCGAGGACCAGCGAGCGAGCGAAGCCCCCTCTGCTCGATGCAGAGAGAGCAGAGGCCGACGGCGCTGGGACTTGGCGAAGGCCGGGCCGCTCCGGCAAGGCGAGGACGGGGCGAGGATCTTGGCGCGAGGAGGAGCTTGGCGAGGCGGCTGGGAACCGAGCCGATCCGATCGGAGTTGAGGCGGAGGTGCAGCGGGGCGAAGGAGAGGTTCGGGACGACGGTCCACGGAGTTAAGCGGAGCTCCTGTATGTGACAGAGAAGATAGAGAGAAGGTCACATGAGAAAGAAAGAGGGATTAGAGGAGGGGGAAGAGGAAGGCAGGGCAGCGCGGCTCATCTGGTGGTCAACGACGACGGCGCAGGACAGCGTCGGCACGGGGTTGGGGTCTGGCAGTGGCGCAGGTCCATGGAGCGGAGTGGGGCATGGAGGAGCTCCTCTCCTCCGGATTGAAACAGGAAGGAGAAGGCAGCAGGGCGCTGGCTTCTGACGAGGCCGGTCGAAGATGGCGTCCTCAGGCAAGGGAGCTCGGGCTCCTGGATCGAGAGGAGCACGGGAACTCGGGCACCGTGGTGCTCTGCTCCCCGGCGAGCTCAGGCGAGGCAAAGGGGATCCACGGGCGTGTGGGGCTGCTGTTGCGGGCGCGAGGAGAAGCAGAGGAGGCCGAGGGCGCTCCTGCAGGGACGGGGCTGCTCTGGTTGGGGTGGTCGATGGATTGGGCAGCACTAAAAACGAGGAAGATGGTCGGGCCGGCTGGATCGGGAGGGATCCCGAGGAAAACGAAGTGGCGGCGGCAAAATGGGAAGGATGGGACAAGAGGGCTAGGATTTAGGGTTTGGACTGAATATATACATCACAGATTAAGTTAGGGGCTACCTCGTCCCTCTGATCGCAATCGGACGGACGCGAATAAAATAGGCAGGGAGTCCAAATAATAAAACGAAGATGTTTTATAGACATTTGGAGATGATCCGGATCCAATGGTAATGACAGACCGGTTCGGGTTCGGGCAAGTTTTCGGACGCACGGAAGAGGGGGGGTCGGTGCGCTGTGCAGAGAAACAAGGTGATCGCACACAAGGGGGTGGTTGGTCTCAGAATGGTCAAAGGAGGCAAGGGGAACGCGGCAACTACGAACGAGTGCGAGTTTTAAAACATGACGGCAACGGAGTGCCGATGCAATGCGAATGATGCGATGATGAAATGCAAGACATGAACAAGATGCAAAACAAAAAAAACAAAAACCCAACCACGGAGGAAAATATCATATCGCATCTCCGGAAAAGGCAAGAGTTGGAGTTACGAATATGGAAAGTTGTATCCGGGGCATTACATCAGTGAAGAAGCTCAGGTGGCTAGCGTAGTCGTTCTCGTGTGGGTGAGGAGTGCTCTCATCGCAGATGGTGCCCAAGGCGGAATTAGCTCTGAGTCTGAGGTCTTGAAGCATCGAGGCGTGCTCGCGCTGTAGTGTCTGGCGGCGATTCGCTTCATCCGCAGTCCTCTCCACCAGGGACGTGGTGTCCTTGATCTGCTTCTGAAGAGAAGATAGCTCGGCTCGGATGGAGGCCAAGGAAGATTCAGAAGAAATCAGGGCTTCTCGAGCAGTGCCCTCATGCTGCTCTGTAGACTGCAGCTCAATCCTCAGGACGGAGGTCCAGCCCTCAAACTCAGCCTTAAGCAGCTCCAAGTCCAGGCGATGCCTTCCATCCAGCTCGGCACGTGCCTTCGCCACCATCTTCTCCAACTCCACTTGGACTTGAACTTCTCGGGCGGCGATGGCGTCCTCAACAACGGCGGCCTGACACTCCCTCACCTCCAGCCTCTCCAGCGCCAAGTTGTGTTCCACGGCCTCCAGCGCCAAGTCCTCATGGTGCCTCAGGAGCTCCGCCTCGGCAAGGGCCACCTCACCTGGAGAGGAGGCCAGCAGGGCACGGCGCTCCTCGACTTTGCGCAGCAGGGCCGCATTTGAAGACAGGAGATCTCGCTCTCGCTCCTCAGCCGCCTCACGACGGTGGTTGGCTACCTCGGCCTCTTCCATGGTGCGGGCGCAAGCTTCAAGATAAGCCGCAAGCAAGACCGTCGCGCGTGCTTCCGCCTCGTCACGCCGAAGCTTCCAAAGGTTGATGGCCACCTTCAACTGTTGCCACTCATCCTCCAAGCAGCGGTTCTCTGCCTCGAGCCTAGTGTCGACATTGGCAAGCTCCCCGCCAAGATGGACCATCACACGCATCACCTCACCAAAAAGCCCAAAGCGCACCATGCTATGCACGCGGGCAAACGCGAGCTCCTCGCCAATATCTTCACCAGCTCCGGAAGTGGCTTAGGAGGCGTTGGGCGCTCCGGCAGTCACCGGCCGGGGGCTGGCTAGCGTGGCCCCATAGTTTGAAGATGAAGGCTGCCCAGAGGACGCCCCCCTGCCAGCCACGACAAGAGGGAGGATCCCAGCGCACCCCTCACCTCGGGGGCAGAGTCGCGGGGGGAGAAAACATGTGGCCCGACTTCGGGGGACCCCCGCGGCGTCGTGCTGGACGGAGTTGGACTCACACCCTGCACAGGCTCGGGGCGCTGGGGGCTGCACACGCGTGCCGAGCTGGAATACTCGGAGGTGCCCGCCTCCGGAGGTTTCGTCTTCATGGAGATCCTGCAAAAACCCCAGCCATGAGAAACGCGGCGCGCTTGGGGATCAAGAGCGAAGATACTTACTCATCGGCGGCCACATTTCTCCTCAGCTTCAGCGGCCGATGGGTGCCATCATCGCGGCACGGGGAAATTTTCCTCTTCAGGAGCGACTCGAGGCACAGACGGCGCCGACCCGGTCCCATCGGGCGATCCTCGAGAGGGGGAGCGCCCAGCATGGCACCTGGAGCAGGGGTCCCAAGGGCAGGGGCACCTGGCAAGATTTCCTGGCTCACGACTCCGGGGCCATTGGTGGGCTCATCAGCGCCAGCAGCCGCTCTGGAGCCACCGTCCCGGGCGTCAGAAGCTCCTTCCTCCAGAGCCTGGGGTTGCGCAGGCTCTACAGCATCCCCCTCTGGGACCCTGGGAGCCGGAGGATCCTGAGCCTCTAATGAGGTTGAGCCTTCGGAGGAGCTTCCGACAGTTGACGGAGGCGCGTGCCCCCTGCCTCCACACTAGGGGCACGCGTGACAGGGTTGATCAGGAGAAGAGCCACAAAGATGGGATTCTCGCGGGGCCCCCCAATGCCCTCAGGAAGTAACCCCCACTCATCTAACAGAGGCATCTGCCCCTTCTTCATCGGCTTTGGAGCCATGGCGAACACCAAGAGAGGGCAAGGCGTCGACACCAGATCTATGGACGCGGCGACGATATTGGGAAGGAGGAAACTAGAGCCGAGAATAGTACTCTTCGAAGGGTGAGTTGCGCTGACAACGTGCGGCTGCTGGTTCTACCGGATATCAAGGCAGTGTGGGGAAGCAGAGTCGCCCACGTCCAATCAATCGCCACGTGTCATCAAGGCCGCAGGCGGTTAGGGCCCACGGCGCCCCACACTTGCCCTTTGGCTTCGCCTGGAACCCAAGTCCGAGCGCGCCTTGGGCCCGGGGGCTACTGTCGGCGTCCTGGACTTGGGGGCATCCCGTCCTGCCTGCCTGCGGCCCACCCCATGACTCCATTAACGGCCTGGTACGGCCCAGCTTCAGCACCAACACCGCAAGACCCTTGCGAGGGGCCAAGCCTCGCGAGGGGGACGACGCCAAGACCCCCGAAGGAGTTGGCCTCCTCAGGAGGGCTCCTGAGGGGTGGAGAGTTCTATGCAGCTACCTCATGAGGCTCAGCTGACGCGACCAAGGCTAGGCGGGCGCCAGGCGGGTGCAGAGCGCAGGTTTCCCCTTCGGTGCAAGGGAGGCAAGCCGCATGCGCAGGGTCCCGAGGAATCAGTCAAAGGTTTCCATTCTGGTGCAACAAGACCAAGACCGCCAGGATGGCAGGACGGAGGTCATCACCAAGCCCACCGTAATGTCACGACTAGAGGCTTTTCGCAGGCGAAGACTATTTTTGTCAGGATAGACTATACTCCATGTCCCCTTTCAGATCCCACCGTTGTGGAATCCCTTCCTGCTCATATTTCGGAAGAGGACCAAGGCAACTATATATAGGACTTAGCCACCACCATAGTGAGGAGAGATCCATTCCAACCCGAGCACCACACCAGCTCAAGAACTCCTCACCTCCTGAGGCTTTTTCATCCTTATACTAGATCATCCATAGCCCCTCGAGGCAATCCACCACACCACACTGGATTAGGGTATTACACCACAATGGTGGCCCAAACAAGTATAAATCTCTGTGTCTTTCTATCTCTGTGAGCCCGACGCGCTAGGCTAGGGAGGATCGTGAGTAGGCAGGCTAGGCAGGTTGAGATCTCCACACGCACCCCAGAGTTCGAACGTATCAAGGGTTGCCGGATCCTGAAATCCGATGGAGGGGGAAATAATCATAGAGGGATTCTTCATCATCCTTATTGCCCCTCCGATGATGCGTGAGTAGTTTACCATAGACCTACGGGTCCGTAGTTAGTAGCTAGATGGCTTCTTCTCTCTTTTTGATCTTCAATACAATGTTCTCCTCGATGTTCTTGGAGATCTATTTGACATAACTCTTTTTTGTGGTGTTCTTGTTGGGAACCGATGAATTGTGAGTTTATGATCAGTTCTATTCTTGAATATTATTTTATTCTTTGCTAAAATCTTTATGCATGATTTTTATAGCCTCATATTTCTTCTCTGATATATTGGTTTGGTTTGGCCAACTAGATTGATTTATCTTGCCATGGGAAGAGGTGCTTTGCAATGGATTCGATCTTGCGGTGCTCAATCTTAGTGACAGAAAGAGATATGAAATGCACGTATCGTTGCTATTAAGGGTAACAAGGTGAGGTTTATTCATACGTGATTTTATCTTGTCTACATCGTTTCATCGTTCTTATTGCATTACTGCATTTTTTCATGAACTTAATACACTAGATGCATGTTGGATAGCGGTCGATGTGTGGAGTAATAGTAGTAGATGTAGGCAGGAGTCGGTCTACTAATCTTGGATGTAATGCTTATATACATGATTATTGCCTTGGATATCATCATAATTATTTGCTTTTCTATCAATTGCCCAATGGTAATTTGTTTACCCACTGTATGCTATTTTCTTGAGGGAAGCCTCTAGTGAAAACTATGGCCCCCAGGTCTATTTCCTACCATATATTAAATCCAAAATACCTTGCTGCAATTTTTCTTTCTTTATTTTATTTTGTATTTTTGTTAGATCTATTTACCAAAACCTATACAAGTTAATCTATCTCAATACCGTTCAAGGATTGACAACCCCTTACACGTTGGGTATTAAGTATTTGTTGTTTATGTGCAGGTGCTGTTTATGTAGTGTTGCTTGGTTCTCCTAATGGATTGATAACCTTGGTTTCATAACTGAGGGAAATACTTACCTTTGCTATGCTGCATCATCCTCTCCTCTTCGGGGAAATACCAACGCAGATACAACCAATCACCATCACATCGAGAGGGTGCTACCTCTTGATCTTGCGTTGTTTTCTTCCCTTGAAGAGGAAAGGGTGATGCAGCAAAGTAGAGTAAGTATTTCCCTCAGTTTGAGAACCAAGGTATCAATCCAATAGGAGACAACACATAAGCCACCGAATACCCTGCACAAACAATCAACAAACTTGCACCCAACACGCTAAAGGGTTGTCAATCACTTCGCGGTTACTTGCAAAAGTGAGATCTGATAGAGAGAGATAAACGGTAAAGTAAATATTTTTGGTTTATAGATTGGAAAGTAAAGATTGCAAATTAAAGGAACGAGGAAAGAAATTGGCAAGTGGACGGGAAACTAATATGATGTTAAATAGACCCGGGGGGCATAGGTTTCACTAGTGGCTTCTCTCAGGATAGCAAATAATATGGTGGGTGAACAAATTACTGCCTAGCAATTCATAGAAGAGCGCATAATTATGAAGATATCTAAGGCAATGATCATGAACATAGGCATCACGTCCATGTCAAGTAGACCGAAAAGATTCTGCATCTACTACTATTACTCCACACATCAACCGCTATCGAGCATGCATCTAGAGTATTAAGTTCATAAAGAACGGAGTAACGCATTAAGTAAGATGACATCATATAGAGGAATTAACTCAAGCAATATGATGAAAACCCCATCTTTTTATCCTCGATGGCAACAATACAATATGTGCCTTGCTGCCCCTACTGTCCCTGGGAAAGGACACCGCAAGATTGAATCCAAAGCTAAGGACTTCTCCCATTGCAAGAAAAATCAATCTAGTAGGCCAAACTAAACCGATAATTCGAAGAGACTTGCAAAAATATCAAATCATGCATATAAGAATTCAGAGCAGACTCAAATAATATTCATAGATAATCTGATCATAAATCCACAATTCATCGGATCTCGGCAAACACACCGCAAAATAATATTACATCGAATAGATCTCCAAGAACATATAGAGAACATCGTATTGAGAATCAAAGAAAGAGAAGAAGCCATCTAGCTACTAGCTATGGACCCGTAGGTTTGTGGTAAACTACTCACACTTCATCAGAAGGGTAATGGTGTTGATATAGAAGCCCTCCATGATCGAATCCCCCTCCGGCAAGACGCCGGAAAAGGCCCCTAGATGGGATCTCACGGGTACAGAAGGTTGCGGCGGTGGAAAAGTATTTTCGTGGCTCTTCCTGATATTTTTGTGGTATAAGAGTATATATAGGTGAAGGAACTAAGTTAGGAGAGCTCCGAGGGGCCCACGAGGTAGGGGGCGCACCCTCCACCCTCGTGGCCGCCTCGTTGAGTCTCTGACTTCATCTCCAAGTCTTCTGTTTTGCTTCTGGTCTAAGAAAGATCATCGCGAAAGTTTCATTCCGTTTGGACTCCGTTTGGTATTCCTTTTCTGTGAAACTCTAAAACACGCAAAAAAGAAACAGAAACTGGCACTGGGGTCTAAGTTAATAGGTTAGTCCCAAAAATAATATAAAATAGCATATAAATGCATATTAAACATCCAAAACAGATAATATAATAGCATGGAATAATCAAAAATTATAGATACATCAGAGACATATTAGAGGGCACTAAGAGTATATCCCCATCGTTGAAGGAGCAAATCCCACTCTCGAGCTATCTTGTCCCTTGTCAAACTTTCCGATGAGTGTGTAAGTTGTCGTTATGATCACTGTGTCACAGGTGACATTTAAGCAACCCCAAAGTCCATCGAACAGTAAGAAGTGACTATGATACTCTCATGGTCTAAGGAGCAAGTTCACTTGTTAATATTTTTGTGTTATTACAATTGATTACAGATGATGTTAACTCAATTCATAACAAACAAGATTGGGTCAACTCAATATGATCATTTTTCCAACGTCATAATCTGAATGTTGTTTTTGAACTATCGTTACACCACTAGAAAAAGGGCTATAGATGGGATTGACACTAATGGCGCACCAGACAAGGGGTGCGCCATTAGTATATACTAATGGCGCACCACCTTCTGATACGCCATTAGAGTTGAAACTACTAATGGCGCACCTGGCCCAAGGTGCGCCATTAGTATCAAAAAAAATTGAACTAGTGTGCCTGTCCAAACATACTAATGGCGCATCCACACTCAGTGCACCATTACTAGTTGTAACTAGTAATGGCGCACCTGTCAGAAAGTGCGCCACTAATGTTGTTTTTTATTATATTTTTTATTCCTTTTTTGCAATACTACTAATGGCGCACTGTTCAACCGTGCGCCATTACTAGTTTAAACTAGTAATGGCGCACTGTGGAACAGTGCACCATTAGTATGTTGTTTTTTGTGCAAAACTACTAATGGCGCACCGCCAGAAGGTGCGCCATTAGTAACCTGGATTACTAATGGCGCATTTAGTGTTGGTGCGCCATTAGTAAGTGGGCAGCAACAAGATATTTTGGATAGCCTCTCCTACCCACACTCACTTTCTCCCCACTTCATTCTCTCCACCTCCTCCTTGTCTCGGGTGCCTCCTCTTTTTCACCTCATTTCCACCATAGATTCATTCAAATTAAGTGGTTAAATTACCTTGTTTTGATAGGTAAGTAAGGGGGGAAGCTATATTTATGTTGTTCTCCCTACAACAATGTGCACATGCACTTTTTATGGCATAGCTAGATCTATGTATATTCGTGGTGTTGCATATGTTTGTGGTGTTGCATATGTGTTTGTGTTTGGAGGTGTACCGGTATTTGAAATGCGATAGTTGCCAATATTTTGCCGGAATGTTGATTCATTTCCGTTTCGGCGAGAATTTTGGCATTAAGCATTCTTTTTGGTCCTATTTTTAGGGAAAGTCATGCCAAATTTTTTCTTGGTTCTAAAATATCGTTTTGCTCTACCCCGCAGGCGACCATGGTCCGCACGATGACCGAAGGCATCGTGAATAGGTTTTTGAGGTCCGCGAAGGCCGAGATGCTTCAAAAGAACGAGACGGAGATAAGATGTCCGTGTCAAAGATACAAGCTGAAGAGCCTTATTGCGGACCCGGATTCCGGGCAGGTGCGGGACCACCTGCTCTTGCGTGGTTTCATGGATGGCTATCGGTGGCAAGGTGATGAAGATGACTACGAAGTCGTCCATGGGGGCCGGGCAAGAAATGAGGAAGGGCAGCAAGACAACCACCGCGGCTCGGGCGGGCGAGAAGACAAAGAATCCCCAGGAGATGATCACGACGGTGATGCTGTACACAGTCATCATGTACAAGATGCAGGACATGATGATGAGGAAGATGCCGGAGCAGACGACGGGCATGATCATGAAGATGATGATGCCGGCGGAGCAGACGACGCTGGACCATCGATGGGCTGGGTGCAGGACCCTCATATTCAAGAGCTGCTTCTCAAGCAGACGGATAACGCAAGAGCTGCCGCTCGAGAGAAAGCCAAGATGGATCAACTTGAGTTAGACGCGGTTACTCCATTGTATGAAGGATGCAGGCCCGAGGATACCCGCCTGAAAGTAATGCTCATGGCTCTTGAGATGAAGGTAAAACACAAAATGACCAACGCATGCTTCGACAAGAAAATGTCATTCTGGCACGAACATCTTCCCAAGGGGAACAAGTGCCCGACCAGTTTGGAGGAGGCAAAGAAAATCGTGTGTCCTCTCGATTTACCGCACGTGAAATACCATGTGTGCATGAACAATTGCATCATTTATCGGGACGAGCACGCGGAGTCTACCATATGTCCGGTGTGCGGCATCACTCGATACAAGAAGAGGAAGAAAGCTCCTCGAAAAGTGGTGTGGTACTTCCCGATCACTCCTCGTCTGCAGCGGTATTTCATGGACCCTAAGGTAGCAAAGCTCCTGCGTTGGCACGCAGATAGGGAGGAGAAGAAGCGAGAAGATGACGCAAATGATCCGGAGATAGATAAAAAAGACAAGATGATGAGTCACCCTAAGGATGCGAGCCAGTGGCAAGCGTTGAACTTTGAAGACCCAGAATTTGGGAACGATCCAAGGAACATCGTGCTGGGCGCGAGCACCGATGGAGTCAATCCGTTTGGCAGCCAGAGAAGCACACATAGCACCTGGCCTGTGTTTGTGTGGATGTACAACCTTCCCCCCTGGTTGTGCATGAAGAGGAAGTACATTCACATGAGTATGCTAATTGAAGGACCGAAATAACCAGGGAACGACATCAATCTGTATCTGGGGCTGCTGAAAGAGGAGCTTGACACGCTGTGGAAAACGCCAGCCAATACGTGGGACGCCGCAGAGAAAGAATATTTCCCTATGAGAGCCACACTGCTCACGACGGTGCATGACTATCTCGGTTACGGATATCTCGCGGGGCAGGTAGTCCATGGATTTTCTGGATGCGTAAGGTGCATGGATGACACAACGTATCGCCAGCTAGATAGAGATCCCGGGTCTTCGAAAACCGTGTTCATGGGACATCGAAGGTGGCTTCGCGATGATGACCCGTGAAGGAAACGCAAGGATCTGTTCGATGGTGAAACCGAACCCCGAAAACGCCCGTGTACGAGGAGCGGCGAGGAAATAGACAAGCTGTTGAAAAATTGGAAAGACCGCCCACTGCCGGGAAAGAAGCAAAAGGCGCCAAAGCCGGGAAAGAAGCAAAAGGCGCCAGAGCCGCTGCTGAAGGTATGGAAAACGAGGTCTGTTTTCTGGGACTTGCCGTACTGGAAGATCCACCATGTGCCTCACAGCCTTGATGTCATGCATATCACGAAGAACGTGTGCGAGAGTCTGCTTGGTACCCTGCTCAACATGCCAGAGAGGACCAAAGATGGGCCGAAAGCAAGGGCAGACTTGAAATCAATGGGCATCAGGCAGGAGCTTCACGCTAATGATGATGATGATGATGATGATGATGATGATGATGATGATGATGATGATGAGGCGAAGCAGGACACAGTAAGTCGTCGCAAAGGCAAAAAGGCCAAGAAGACCGGAAATGACTACCCTCCCGCACGCTTCACTCTAAGTCAGGAGGAGATCGAGCAGTTTTTCACCTGCCTCCTAGGAGTAAAACTTCCTTACAGTTACGCGGGGAAGATAAGCAGATACCTAGACCCAGCGAAGTAGAAGTTCAGCGGGATGAAGTCTCACGACTGTCATGTGCTGATGACGCAGATACTTCCAGTTGCAATCCATGGGATCATGGATGCGCACGTCTGTGAAACGCTATTTGGCCTATGCAACTTTTTCGACGTCATCTCTCGGAAGTCGATTGGCCTATGCAACTTTTTCGACGTCAACTCTCGTGGTGATACTATGCGAGCTTGAGATGTACTTCCCACCCGCATTCTTCGACGTTATGGTGCATCTGCTGGTCCATATCGTGGAGGATATCATCCAACTCGGGCCGACGTTCCTGCACAGCATGATGTCGTTCGAAAGGATGAATGGTGTCATCAAAGGATACGTTCGGAACATGTCACGTCCAGAGGGAAGTATAGCCAGGGGCTTTCTGACCGAAGAGTGCATCTCCTACTGCACGAATTATCTAGGCATCGAGAACCCCGTTGGTCTGCCCGTCAACAGGCACCTCGGCAGGCTCGCTGGATGGGGTCACCGTGAGGGTCGCCGCGAAATGCATGTCGACTTCGAGGGTCGACTCGCCCCGACTTTGAAAGAGCAAACCTAGTTGCGCTACAACACATAGACGTGGTCGATCCTTGGGTGGTAGAGCACAAAACTTTTATTGAGAAGATGTACAATGACCGAGGCCAACAGAGGACGGACGGAGATATACTCAAAGAGCACAACTCATGTTTCACACGTTGGTTCAAGCAGAAGCTTCTGTCGTACCCTTTACATGAAGATTCTTCCGCGGAAGAACAACTCATATTCGCCTTGTCACAGGGCGCCAAGCACAACCTGATGACCTATGAGGCGTACGATATCAATGGCTACACATTCTACACCGAGGACAAGGACAGGAAGAGCGATGGTTATCAGAACTCCGAGGTAACGATGGAATCCTACACCGGTAAGGACAAGGACAGATACTACGGAAGGATCGAGGAGATCTGGGAGCTGAGCTACGCTGGAGAGAAGGTGCCGATGTTCCGTGTCAGATGGGCCAAGAGCGTCCTAAAAGAAGACTGATATTTCACCACCATGGTTATACCCGAAGCCAAATCCAAGACCGCGGGCGCAAACGTCACCGCAAAAAATGAGCCATGGGTACTGGCTTCCCAAGTGGACTAATGCTTCTTCATTACCGACCCGCCAAAGCCCAGTCGTGTTGTCATGAGGAGAGGCAAAAGGAAGATCATCCGAATGGATGGAGTAGCCAATGAGCAAGACTTCGACAAGTACGGCGACCCGAGGATCGAACATGACGACGATGATGAAGTAGCAGCATACACCACAAGAAGAAGCAGGACCACCCTACCTAAAGGACGTCCGTTCCACAGAAGAACTCCATTTGCAAAAAAGAAGGGCAAGAAGATTGTGAACAGATAGCTAGCTAAGATTGATTGTATTTAAATTGTAGCCTTCATTTCTCGATTGTATTTCATGGGCACTTTTTGAACTATCATGAATATTTTTAAATTTCATGGACACTCGATCTCGATCCCCCTCCATCTCGATCGCTATCCCACCTCGCCAGATCCGGTCCCCCTCGCCGCCGAGCACCCCCCGGTCCACCGGCCGCCGCCGCCGACCTCCCGCACCCTCAATTCCCCTACTCAACCGCCGCCGCCGACTCCCCGCACCCCTCCCCTACTCAACCGCCGCCGCCGACCCCCCGCACCCTCCCCCGCTCCACCGGCATTACTGTTTGATGATACTTTTAA
>NC_041393.1:120902250-120933891 GCF_002162155.2 Triticum dicoccoides | reverse complement strand
GATACTTTTAAAAAAAACTATTACTGTCTTATAAAAAAATATTACTGTTATGATTTAAACAAGTTTGAACATATTTAAACACAAATAAGTATCAACCAGCATTTTAAATGCATAAAAAAATTGTGGAGCCTGGGAATCAAACCCAGGACCTCCTGGTGTGAGAACTGGCTACTGACCAGTCGAGCTAGTAGAGGGAGCTTGATGTGGAAGAGGTCAGGTGGAAGATAACCTGTTGGCTCGAGCAGAAATAAAAAAAAATACTAATGGCGCACCAGGGCGAGGTGCGCCATTAGTATGGATGTACTTATGGCACACCAAGGTGTGGTGCGCCATTAGTGTTGTGCCGCCATCCATACTTCCTCCCCGGCCCAAACCTATCCCCTCTCTCTCCCTCGCCCTCGCCCTCGATCCCCTTCCCCTCTCCTCTCCCGACGCCGCTGCCCCGCCGCCTCGATGCCTCGACGCCCGCCCCGCTCCTCCTCCGACGCCTCTCCGCCCAGCCCAAGCCCAAGGCCGCTCCACCTCCACCTCCTCCGCCTCCGCCGTCGGACGAGGGCGCCGCAGCGTGGGCCCGTCACGCGGCCGCGCTCTCGCTACTGGGGCTCACCGGCGCCATCGCCGCCAGCGCCTTCAGCGACCTCTCCGACCTCCGCGACGCCGCCCTCGACCTCTCCCTCCCGGAGCTCCTCCCCGACCACCTCCCCGAAGCTCGTTCTCTGCCCACCCAAGGTACCGTCTGAATGCTCCTCCTCTGTCACTGAATTAGCAGCAATAGATAGCAATAGTGCAGTTAGTTTGGTGGGGTTGAAACGAGGATTGGGGTCATGGAAGGAACACGAACATGATTAAAATCAGAGAGTTGATTAATTGGCAGCAGTGTGTGAACTAATTCAGTAGGCAGTTTTGGAACAATCTTTTTGGATAAAGGGTGTTTATAACCTGAACATACACTTGTTCCCCACTCATGGATAGGTGAAATGAAATGATACATATGGTGTATTTGTAGCCTAGAGATGTGATTACAACATATACACAGTTGAAAATGAAGCAAGTCTTTGATATGAAGTAGAAATAAATAAATAAATGACAGAAAGGGTGAAAGAGCTAGGATCGACGGTGACCACCTATCTAGGAATCAAGGCCAAGGTCCAAAACTTTAAAGTGAAAACTACAAATTCACAGTGATGCGTGTGTCCAGTGCAAATGCCACACAAGTCAGATCACGATGTGGATGGGGAATACAAACAAAGGTTAAAATTGCATAGATAAGATAGAGCAGCAACAGGCCAACAGCAATAGTGCAGTTAGTATATGGTGAAGTTGAAAGCATGTCAGAATGGGGAGATAGTGATTGAAGGAACACCAACATGATTAAAACCAGAAAGTTAAGTAATTGGCACATGGCAGCAGTGAGCTAAATTAAGTAGGCCATGGATAATACTCCGTCTGGTCTGCATCAAAATATAAGACACTATCATAAGCGTCTTATATTTTGATACACGGAGGGAGTAAAAGGGAGGTTTGTTGGTGCATTCAGACGGTATCTATGCCAACATAACATATATATATACTAGTCTGTTAATACTTGTTTTGAGGGTACTTTTACTTCTTCTTTCCTGAGTTTTATTAGTGTACTCTTACTGTCCTCTATAGGTGACGTGTGAACCGTTGCTTATGCCGATCGACTTACCGACTACCTATTTAATTGGTTTTCTTTTAAATCTTATAGTTCTCGTTGATTATAAACTGGCCGGCTGCGATCAATCAGTTGGTATTGATTTTGTCAGCAGACTTTGAGGTCAGTTTAACCTGTCATTTTTCAACAGTACTCAACTAGTCTAAGTTACTGAGCAAAGTTATACACAACAGTCTAAGTTAGCTAGTCGATCGATTCCATGTGGCTAGAGATACAAGATTACTCAACAACATATCCTAGTAGCTAGAGGATGTTCGCGTGCGTGACAAGGCTATAGGCATGCCTCATGCACCAGCCGTTAATTAGCACAAGCTGATCATGTCGTTGTATAACTCCTTTGTTATAGCTCTGGTTCAGCTAGCTGTATCTAGGATTATCCATGCAATGAGTGGTCAAAACCAAGAAACTAAGAAAAACTGCACTTGCCAAACATCTCTATAGTTTTGCTAAAACTGAGAAAAACTGCAGTTTTTAGAAACCAAAGTATTCATTGCCCACACATTGGAATAGCGAGGTTTTCAATTACCATGGTTTTGGAAAAACCGTGTTGCCAAACTAGGCCTTAGCAGTTAAGTCTTAACGTGGTTTGCATTCATTTGCAATTACACTTGTTTTTTCCTCCACTTGATGGAGCCGACAGCTTCCGTTTACCTGAAACGAGCCTTCTTGTTTTGCGGTGCTCATTTTTTTCTAAGTGCACTGCAGTACTTGTTCCTTTGTGCACCATAAGTAAAACTAGCTAATTTTATGAAAATGTATCATGTCACTGTCCGTGACTCTCTCTTTTTAAGTCCACATTCTGTTGGTGGCTCGGTTAACTCCTAGGGTTTTAGCAGTTATGTATAAAAAACATTTTGATCCAGTATTGCTTGTAGTGGTTTGTCCAAAATGTTGAATGATACTGCTTGGAGATGCATATATTGTTTCACCTCTTCACATGCCAATGTATTTTCCATGTTGTGATGAAGGCCTTTTTTGCCTTGTCCACCCGAGAGGCCCTTGAGTTTGCTGGAATGTCGATTAACTTCCGTTCCAGCAAATTCGGGTACTCCATATGTCCTATTTTCAGCAAAGGTCATGCTGAAATTTTCCGTGAATTTTAGCATGATTTTGCTAAAAATAGGACATATGGGGTACTTGTGACTAATTCATGGGCCGGGGTACTTGTGACTAATGATGAAAGCTTAGGCTTTTAGGGTGCCTCGGCATCGAAAAACCCGCAATGATAAAAGCTTAGCTTTTAGGATGCCTCGGTGTCGACAAACCCTAAATGATGAGACCATGATCTTGTTCCTTGACAATAACCAACTTTTTGACCAAACTTTGTTCCTATTTAGAGAGAAACATGGCCAACAACGATGAGGCCGGGGGTTCGGGCGGCAAGGCATTCTGGGAGCTGTCCCAGGAGATGGAGGAACAACCTCACTTGTATGAGGACGCCGCCTTCCCCACCGATCCTAAGACCACTGATGGTACCGCCGAGGATGACCCCACTGATGCCACCACTGATGGTGCCGCCGAGGATGCCACCACTGATGATGGCGGCGCATGCACAGATGGCAGCCAACCGAAGAGGCAACGGAAGGACCGGCGCCCGACCGTGCTCCGCACCCTCAAGGAGGAAGTTACTGAAGTGGACTCCGACGGGAATCCAACGGCGCCCGAACGAATAGTCAAGGGGTACTCGCTTCAGCTCGGGTGCATTCTCCGGAGCACCGTCTCGATCAACACCGAGAACCTGAGGCATCCTGGCCGAGGGAATTTGCGCAACCTCCTCTTCACGAAGCTGCACGAACGATACAAGTTCCCCGCTGATTTTGAAAACACAAGCCTCAAAGGGAATAAAGTGAACAATGCTGCCCTCACGAAGATGAGCAAGGCCCTGTCTACTTGGAAAAGCAATGTGAAGAGAATGATCGAGAAAGGTGAGAGTTATGAGAAGATCAAGGAGAAAAATCCTTCGATCACCGAAGATGACTACAACGACTTCAAGATCAATTGCTCGAGCACCGCAAACTCCCAATCAAGTCAGTGGGGGAAAGAAATGCGGGAGCTGAACTTAGGGGAACACAAACTCGGTCCCGGCGGTTACAGAGTGGCGGAGCCTATATGGGACAAGGAGGACGCGGAGCGTGCCGAGCAAGGCCTACCGCCCCGCTTCGAGAAATACAGCGGTAACAAGCAGACCAGGAACTATGTTAGGGCCCGGTACAAGGAGGACCCGATAACAAAGGAGCTTACCACGGATCCGAACACCAGGGCGCTTGAGCTTGTTCTGGTAAGGAATACACCCCCACGTAATTAGCTCCATATGGTTGCATTCTAATTAATGAAGCCAAATTTCTAAATGGTTCACATTCCTTCCACAGGCGACTGAAAGCAGTAGCGCAGGGTCGACTAAGAGCAACCCTTGGGACACCACTCTAAATAGGGCGTTGAATGTAATGAAGAACAAGGATAAGCTCAGTAAGCCGACGTCAGCTGGTCGTGTGGCTGGCAAAGGCTTGTCCACAAAATGGGGGTCATACTATACCGCTGGTGTGCGGAAGGAGAAAAAGACCAGCTCGGAACGCCAGGCACGCGAGGTTCAAGAACTCAAGGCACAGGTGGCGCGGATTCCGGAGATTGTCCAAGAGAAAGTGCAACAACAACTTGGAGCGACGATCACGGCCATTATGCCTACCTTGATCCAAGGGTTGAGTGCGTGGGTTGTGGGCGGCCAACAGGGGCCGCCCCCGATTCCTAGCTTCACGGCCAGCAACTCGCAGAATGCAATGGCGGGGCCATTGGTGTCTCTGGCGGAGGCGGCATTGGTGTCTCCAACGCCGGCACGGGAGCTTAATGCACCCGGGTGTACGCCGGCCGGCACCTCTGCAGCAAGCGGCCCCTCCGTCAACTGCACGCCCGCCGTTGGCGGTGCGTCGACATTAGCCGAGCTCGACACCATCATCACGGTAACTAATTAAGCCTCTCTCGGTCGAGGACTTCATCTCCTTGCCTTTGACTGGGCATCCCTGATGCCCTACATGTTTTCGCAGGGCGCCGCCGACGTTCCGTGCACTCTCCTGCACTTCGTGAACAACGAGTTGGTCGATGTCGCCAAGGGCAAAATTGTTCAACCGGGCAACCCCTTGTTCCACGGTACCCAGATGCCACCCAACTTGTTTAGGGTTGAACTGGTTCGGGTGCTGCCAGGCTGCGACGAGTTGTTACCTCCGATTTGACCCGTCGGGGCCGACGATGATGACGTGATGACCCTCAGCGCCTGCCTGAGCTGGCCCCTACTTTGGCCGAAGAGCCAGATTCGTTTGGGGGCAGGGGACACCACCCCAAAGACAACACCTCCAGTCGTGTCGGCGCCAAGTCGGCCCCATGGCAAGACCGCCGCAACGGTGCCGGACATCCCTATGCCACTGGATCCAAACATGCATATGGCACAGGATCAGAACGACGACGACGACAATACATTTGGCAACGTCGATCAGTACTTTGCGGAACATGGGTACGATGGCGACTTCATGGGGCCTCCTTCTCAAGAACCCAACCCAACAAAAGACGTGCGTGATCTAGCTGGTACCGCGGAGAAGCCAAGTTGCAACAGGCGTCGTCTGCCGTTCAGCTCTCAGGAGACGCCTCTAGCTGCTGACTTCACCGAGCCTCAGATAGGCGAGGTGCGAAATATTATTAGCCCAAACACACTCAAGAAGGCGGTCTGTGAGCAGAACTCGGTCCCATTACAGGAGATGAAGAAGGCACACAAAAGAAAGACTAACAAGGGTGCGAGCCAGCCTGCACCGAGTACGATCTGTGCTCAGGACGGGCCACCTTCACCTGAGGATATCTCGAGGAGGGTGCATGTGGCGGGTAGGGCGATGCTACCGACAAATATGCTCAATGCTGCAACCGGTGCTATGTGGAGTCTGCATGACAGTGTTCTTTCTTTGGAGAAGTGGCGTCTCAGAGAGAAGGATGTGGCATACCCAGTTTTCGCGGCCAAGGTGCCAGAGGGCAAGGGCTTTATGGATAACTCCATCGGGCGTACGATCGTCCTGCGGTTTGATGACATCCACGCTATGTTGAACCTTCATCCACTGCACTACACCTTCGTTCGGCTATTTTCGCTGAGTATGGAGATGCGGATCATTCGCACAAGACCCCGGACATCGTGATAGTCAACCCCTTCTACATGTGTGCCAAGATCTTGGGCAGCACTGGGGACCGGCAAGTCGCGAGTTCTTACCTCGAAGGCGTCATTCTGGCAAACCAAGATAAGGATAACTTCCTCGTGCCTTACTTTCCCGAGTAAGTCCTCCCCTCAACCGGCCCGTAACATATGAATTCTTAGATTTCGATCGTTTTTCTTTTAACATTCCGTGTTTTCTGCAGTGACACACATTGCACGCTCATCCTCCTAAGCCCCAAATATTCCATGGCCACGTATTTCGACCCGGACCGTCAGTCGAACGTAGACTACACAAATGTCAAGAAGGTTCTTGATGATGTTCTCCCCGGCTACGCCAAATCTGGAGGCACCTTCACCAGGCCTATTCGTAAGTACGGCAAGCACATGTTCTCCAACAATACGATGTTCTGCTGCGTCAAGCAGCCGCCTGGCGGTCAGAAGGGTGCCTACTACGCCATCCATCACATGCAGGCGATCGTACGGGAACATCATCAACTTCTGCTACCGAGTAAACTCAAAGATTGGGCCGTGAGCGTGTCGGCAATCCAGGACGCGGACATCAGACAAGAATTCTTTCGCATCCAGTCGGAGTTTGCGGAAATCATCCATCAAGATGTCCTTCGTACCTCGGGGCAGTTCTACCTCAAAAATCAACCGTCCAACAGTGACATCGATACAATGCTACAAATGCAGGCTGACAACACCCGTTCTTTCATGACTCCCACGATAGACGGCGGCTTCATCCACGCTCCGGTCCCTTGAGTCGAGTCGAAAGCAGTGATGTTGTGTCTAGTTCTGAAACATCGATTGGCTCATGTTGTAATTAAACTTTAATGAACTTGTAGTATGTCTCTTTGGTTTCGAGAGTCGTTCAACTTAGATGTAATCGATGCTATTAATGTCTTGCTTTTCTCTTCCGATCGTTCTGTTGCATACTTATATATTGCTTATGTATTGTTTGTGAATTGGTACTAACGTTTCGTTTGGCTAGTGCATAGCGATGCCGTTGTATGTCGTGTACAAGGGTAAGGTTCCCGGAGTCAACAACGACTAGGAGGAGTGTCGGAGACAGGTTCACCGATTCAGCGGTAACAGTTACAAAGGGTACACCACTAGGGCCGAGGCCGAATCTAGATACGCCCGCTATCTAGCGGGAGAGGGGAGGGAGCGTTGGAGGAACCGGATGAAGACGAGTTTCATCGTGATGATGCTCATAGTGATGACCGCAGCTTTCTTCTATGTGATGGTAGTTTAGATGATCGATATCGACTTGTAATGTGAAGACAAACTCGCTACTCGCGGTCTCGAGACTTCTAATATAATGTTCTATCTTTGTTCGGTCTTTTCAATTTGGAGACTAATATGATGAATTGTATTCAGAGACTAATATGATGAATTGTATTCAGAGACTAATCTTCTATTGTATTCGATGAATCTGTTGTTGATGTGTGCTGTCTATATTTTGTCCAATTGTACATTTTGTAACCTGTGCAAAAAACAGAAAATAAAAAAATAAAAAAACCTAATATTCATACTAATGGCGCATCACATCACAGTGCGCCATTAGTATGCCAAAGGATACTAATGGCGCATTATTAAACAGTGCGCCATTAGTATGCCGAAGTTACTAATGGCGCATCTTGTTGTTGTGCGCCATTAGTATGCCAAAGCACCTGGGTATACATGGCCCCCTGGGAGGCATACTAATAGCGCACTGTTGTATATACTAATGGCGCATCTGAGGTCCGCCATTAGTATACCATATACTAATGGCGCACCAGTGGTGCGCCATTAGTAAAATATACTAATGGCGTGGCACTAATGGCGCACCACTAATGCGCCATTAATGGCCAAATTAGGTGCGCCATTAGTAGGACTTTTCCTAGTAGTGTTACACTTAACGATATCCTAAGATCCTAAAAATGTAATTACCAACAATGCTTGAGCTAGTCCTAGAGGCAAGACTAGGAACCTTTTATTTAACCGTTTATCATTCCACACATGCATATGATTTCTTCCACTGCATTGCATATTCCAGGATCATAGCAGTTATAGCATAGAATATATATATTCTATAATTATGAATATGGGAATACAATAATACAAATATGATTGCCTCTAGGGTATATTTCCAACAATAAATACACAAACCATATATCGTAACTTTAGAAGAATTTTATCGCCATCGCAAGGCTCTGTTCTGAAGAGATACCATCTAGAACCCAATTGTGGAGTTCTGTCGGAGGGGGAAGCCATTGGAGGAGGCCTCTACATCAAGTTTGTTGCCTCCATGACCATGTCGGGTCCATAGTAGTATCTAGACGGTTCTCTCTCTTTTTGGATCTTCAGTACCATGTTCCCACATTTTTATTTTCTTTGTTGTTTAATTGAGTTGCTATGCATCCTTTCCGATCTATTTGTCTTCTCTCGCAAAGATTCATTGGCAGATCTTCAGAAGGAGTGGTGCATAGTAGTGGGTGCAATCTTGCGATGTTCTGGATCCCAGTGGCGGAATGGGGACAAGACACACATTTGTATTGTTAACTAAGGGTAAAATTAATGGGTTTGATCTTATTGCTAGATCATGTCTACTTTATTTCATTTTCCTTATTGGGTTGCTCTATTTCCTATAAACTTAATACCTTGAGATGCATGCTGGATAGCGGTCTTGGAGTGGAGTAATAGTAGTAGATGTTGTTGGATAAATAGTCTACTTATCACGGGCGTAATGCATATATGAGATTATGCTGTGAATGATCATATTTGTAAGCATTGCTATTCTGAGATGTTGTTGGATTACCATGTTCTTTGCCTTCTTTTCGAGAGAGAGAGAGAGAGAGAGAGAGAGATGCCTCTAATGAACCTATGGCCCCAGGGTTATTCTTCCGTTAATACAAACTCCCACAAAATTGCCTCTTTACTATTTGTCTTTACTTTCTCGCAGCATTACTATTATCTATCTATTTGGTTTTAGCCTTGTAACTAGAAAGACAAGGGCTTGACAACCCTCTTACCAAGTTGGGTGCAAGTACATTTTTTGTTTATCTGCATGCACCGTTTACCTTGTTAGCTTGTTGATTCCTACTGGTTCGATTAAACCTTGGTTTTTAACTAAGGGAAATACTTTGATTCTGTGCTACACCACCCTTCCTCTTTAGAGAAACCCAAATAACTCCTACAGGGGTAGTAGAGGGCAGCTCCTTCTTTATGTGGAGGTTGCACGGTGGTGATGGCGGCGCCAAACCATGGTTGAACATTGACCGCGCGAGGAGCATCTCGGGCCACAGCACATACTCGTCGTCCGTCCGCGAGGCCTCTCTGAGGCGGGGCGGCTATTGCGGCTCCTCCTCGTTCGTGGAGAGCACCACCACGTCGGTCTTCACCTTCCACACGGTGGAGCCCGACGGTCCCAGGGAACGTGAGCAGCGGCGCCATGATTTGGAGCTCCCTGCAGATCCTCCTGCCGACGCTGACTTGGTCATGGTGACGATGTGTTGTAGAGAGGAGACGGGAGGCGAGGCGAGTAGAGGAGAGGCGAAGGGGCGGCACATAGGAGGTGGTATAGGGTTTTCTGGCATGGCTGGCCTGCTTAAATAACGGGGGTAGGTGGACTAGTGTCGCATCCATGCGGGCATCGCAGGTGCTGTAGTCTTACCGATCACCGTGTTCGCATTGAAATGACTCTGATCAGCCATCCGGTTATGTTGATCTGACAGCCATGAATGTGGGTAGGCAGTCACATCTTCTCTTAGCGGTGCCGAATGGACGGCGAGGGTCTCCCTGTGGGACCACACAGTTGTTGACTCCCAAAAGTTGCACAATCATAAAATTAGCTTAGGATATATCAAGACTAATTCCGATGGATACGAAGATGGTCCAAAACGGAGCTCGGCTACAAAAGTTATGACAATCTCAAAGATGCTCGTGTTGACATCATATTATTAAATGGCAAGAAACTCAATTAATGTGGCCTTGTATGGGAAAATTTTCAACATGAAAGTTGTGCGTCTTGTCGAAACAGTGGATTCTGATATAAAAGTCATCTTAATCCGAGGTCGTATGCAACCTATGGAGCCAAAACATGGTCAGAAACAGAAGTTGCAGAGTCATTTCGGACTGATCGAGTTGATTTGACTCGGTGAGACCAAGTTCACTTGGTAATTTTGAATAACCACTCATAAATTCTGATTGAGATATAGAAGATTACTGAACAGAAGGTTGGCCACGTTCACTCGGTGAGACCAAAAAACCACTCGGTGGCTCTGAGTTGATCCAGAGAATTGCCAAAGATTCTTATCTGAGTTAGGTTAGGGTTTTTGATGTTTTGGATGGAATTTTTAGTTCTTATACGGGAAGTCCAGCCGCCTTATAGATACATGAGAGGTGACCGTGGATTGAACAACACACAATCACAAAACACATCTACTACTTTTTCATCTACATTTGTCTCTCCCTTGTTCTTGCTTACTCGTTCTTCGTGTTGGAGAGCTATGAGTCCCGAGGCTCTAGGGGCGGTTGGACCGACCTAGGGAAGCCCATAGTCACAGCACTCCCTGATGGGGTCCCTCCCGGGTGTGTGGGGTTTCAGGTCTTCAAATGTTCTCGCCGACTATCTTGCCAATCGCGCTTCTGGTGAGACTCATTCAACGTGAGCTGCAGTGCACCACCCTCGGTGTCGAGGGTACACAGGATGTGTTCATGTGCGAATACACTTTTTGGCGACTCCGCTGGGGACTAAAGGCTAATCATCATCATCATCCATCATGGTCGATCTTCCCAAGGCATCTGACGTGGATGCCGATAACATCATCAAGCCCAATTTTGAGGAATTATCGGTAGACCATCGCCAAGATTATGAGGAGTACAAGAAGGCGTGTGAATAGAAGGAGATGCAAGAGTTCCTTGCTAAGTTCAAGGAGGATCGCCAAGGCGACATCACTTCAATTGAGGAAATAAAGTTTCCGCCTCTTCACAACGAGCGGGTAGAGCCGACTGTAAGCAAAATCTTCTCTCTTGAATAGCCGGCTGAAATTAATACTCTTATTGCTAAGAATAATGATCTTATTTACTAAGCTATCATAGACAATAATACTGCATGAAAAATACTCCTCAATCATCTAATGGTAGTGGTGGTATGTCTGCTGGCGTAGAAAACTTTAGTCCAACTTTACCTATTTCATCGGTGCCACCCGTGTCGTTGAATTCTTATCCTAGTCAGACAAACCAACTTGTTGCTCCACCCTTTAATCTTGCCATGAATCCAACTGCATTGCTAGGTTTTCGTTTGGCAAGTCCAAGTGGATTATTGCCGAACTATGGTACACCATACACACCACCATCTCTTCCGACTAGCACTATACTAGCTATTAGAAATCATATTCATCAGGCGCCACAATCACACGCAATGCCACTCAATACGAGTAATATTTTGGCCAATGTCAGAGAGGAGAGATCTAGGGTGTTCCGAGAGCATTGTGGGATTGAACTACCTAAACCACGAATTTCCAAAAAACTTGTGCCGTGCCATGCCCACCCGGATATAAAGTTCTAGATTTTGTTAAATTTAGTGGAGAGGGAACAAATACTACATGGGAGCATGTCAGTCAGTACTTGGCACAATTGGGTGAGGCAAGTTCACGAGACGAGTGGAAAGTACGTTATTTTCCTTTATCTTTAATCGGTACTGCTTTCTCGTGGTTTTCTACATTACCACCCGGTTCTATTAGTACTCCCTCTGTCCAGGTGCATAGGGAGCCTAAGAAAAAGCTATGCGATTTAGGTGGGTTAAGATTGGAGGAGAGCGCGCACAGGTTTCCCTCAAAAAAGAAACTGAATTTGGAAATTAATCCCGTCATTAGTGCTGGTCGTTTCAGCTAACCCATGCAAAGGAAAAATCCCACGTCACACGACCCACCGGTGGAATTCGCTCGTCTAATCAGCGTCTAACTACCGTGCATGCATTGGCTCTTTCCTTCTCTCAGAGATCGGTGTGGTCTTTTTTATAGGAGAAGGAGCGCCATGGGAACATGCAGCATGCATGCATGACTGCTTTCACACACGAAAAGAGGCGGTAAAAAGGAGAGAGAAGAAGCGACATGCATGTTGTTTACATTCACACAGGAGACTAGGAGGTGGACCGGTGGGAGATTAGGAGAAGGAGCACATCCTGGTGGAGCGAACAAAAAGAATGAGACGGTTTAGATAAACGAGGAGCATTTAATTGAATTGCGTCTAACACTTTTGGAATTTTAGGATTCTCTTAGGCGCCCTATGCACCTGGACGGAGGGAGTACATGGTTTCACCTGGAGCAAAAGTTTCAGGACCACTTCTATAGTAGTGAGAATGTGCTTAAACTATCCCATCTTACATCGGTTAAGCAAAAGCATGATGAATCGGTCTCCGATTATGTCAAAAGATTTAGAGATACAAAAAATGGTGCTATCGTTTGGTGATAACTGAGAGAGACTAGGTTGATCTCGTGCTTAGTGGTTTGAGAACTCACATTAGAGAAAAGCTGGAAGGCTATGAGTTTTTGACTATCAACCAAGTCCTACAAAGGGCTTTGGCTCAAGAAAGCTGAAGCAAAGATCTTAAAGAGGTCCATAGGTATAAAAATGATCGTCCTAAGATGAATATGGTTGAGTATGATAGTGAGCACTCGGAGGATGAGAGTGATATTTATGCTGCTAAATTTGTTTGGCCATCTAAGGCCAAACCATTTAGTTGCAATGATCTGAAACCAATTCATAAGAATCATGATGAAGAGATGAAGTTTACTTTTAACATTTCTAAGTGTGATAAAATATTTGACGCTCTCCTACAAGCTAAGATTATTAGAATATCTCATACTTTACTGCCGTTTGAAGAGCTAAAATGGCGTGCTTATTGCAAGTATCATAATTCTTTTTCTCATGTTGATAACGATTGCAATGTTTTTCGACGACAGAAACAATAAGCCATTAATGACGGATGATTGAACTTTTATGATATGCAAGTTGATAAACAACCCTTTCCAATGAATACCAGCGATTTTGAGGGGGAAATTGCTCATTTGGATGGAGGTAGCCGAATCTGCTAACAAGTCCAATGTTGTCATAGGTGAGCCCTGGAAAAGCAAGGATGACAACAAGGTCTTTGATACGTGTCCAACATATCTATAACTTTTGATTGTTCCATGCTATTATATTATCATTCTTGGAAGTTTTACAATCATTTTATAGTCATTTTTTGGTACTAACCTATTGACATAGTGCCCAGTGCCATTTGTTGCTTTTTTGCATGTTTTTTACATCGCATGAAGTAAATATCAAATGAAGTCCAAATGCAATGCAACTCCTGAAGGATTTTTTGGGCCGGAATATAGCCAATGGGCCAAGGAAGCACCTGAGGGCTACTCGAGGTGAGCAGCACCTACCATGGTTCGCTAGGAGGCCCAGGCACGCCCTGGGGGTAGTTCTCACCTCGAGTGCCCCCTGAACCGCCTCTTTGCTCTATAAATACCAAAATATTCCAGAAACCCTAGGGGAGTCGACGAAATATTGATCCAGCCGCCGCAGAGTCCAGAATAACCAAATCCAATCTTGACACCGTCATGGAGGGGTTCACCACTTCCATTGGTGCCTCTCCTATGATGTGTGAGTAGTTCTTTATAGACCTATGGGTCCATAGTTAGTAGCTAGATGGCTTCCTCTCTCTCTCTCTTGATTATCAATACAATGGTCTCTTGGAGATCCATATGATGTAAGTCTTTTGGCGGTGTGTTTGTTGGGATCCGATGAACTTTGTGTTTTTGATCAGATCTATGTTTTTATCCATGAAAGTTATTTGAGTCTCTTTGATCTCTTATATGCAAGATTGCTTATAGCCTCGTAATTCTTCTCTGATATTTGGGTTTTGTTTGGCCAACTTGATCTATTTATCTTGCAATGGGAAGAGGTGCTTTGTAGTGGGTTTGATCTTACGGTGCTTGATCACAGTGACAGAAGGGGAGCCGACACATATGTATCGTTGCTACTAAGGATAAAAAGATGAGATCTATATCTGTCGCAATAGATAAACGAATCTCGTCTACATCATGTCATCGTTCGTATTGCATTACTCCGTTTTATCATGAATTTAATACACTACATGCATGCTGGATAGCTGTCGATGTGTGGAGTAATAGTAGTAGATGCAGGCAGGAGTCGGCATACTAATCTTGGACGTGATGCCTATATAATGATCATTGCCTGGATATCATCATGATTATTTGAAGTTCTATCAATTTCCCAACAGTAATGGTTTCCCATTGTTTGCTATTTTTTTGAGAGAGAAGCCACTAGTGCAACCTACGGCCCCCGGGTCTCTTTTCATCATATTTGCCTTTGCGATCTATTTTCCCTTGGATTTATTTTCAGATCTATTAAACCAAAAATACAAATATTCCTTGCTGCAATTTATTTGTTCTGCAATCTATTTATCCTATTTACCACTTTTTACCTCACGTTACTTGCCTACTGGAGGCGCCATACCTAAACGGGATTGACAACCCCTTTAACACGTCGGGTTGTGAGTATTTGTTATTTGTGTGCAGGTGCTGTTTACGTGGTGTGAGGAGGTTCTCCTACTGGTTCGATAACCTTGGTCTCATCACTGAGGGAAATAACTACCGTCGCTATACTGCATCATCCCTTCCTCTTTGGGGAAATACCGACGTAGTTCTAGCAGACATCAAAAGGAATTTCTTGCGCCGTTGCCGGGGAGGATCTTCAACATCAACCAGGTTCCTAATCACAAATCTCATCTCCACACAATTTACATTATTTACCATTTGCCTATTGTTTTCCTCTCCCCCACTTCACAAAAATTTGTCGTTTTATTCGCCCTCTTTTTCGTTCGCCGTTTTCTCATCAGATCTGTTTTGTGTGCATTCTTGTTGTCATGATGTCTCAAAGAAAGTATTATGATGTTCCTTATCCAAATATTTTTCTTGAAATTGAGAAAAGTGCTAAGTAATATATGATTACACAATTTGAGCATAATAAATATTGTACTGAGGAACTTAAGGAACACTCTGTTGTGTTAGAAGCTATAACGAAACAACTTGATGATATTAGTAGAGAAGTTTGCAATATTCAATCTGAGTATGCTTTTGCTGAAAGTTTGTTGGAAAAAATATCCGATGCACGAGCCACTTTAGTGAATCAAATGATCGCTAAACCAATCTCGTTAGAAGATTAAAGTGATGAAGATCTTAAAATGATTGGTGTTTCTTCTATTGATTCTTTGTTTATTAAATTTAAGATTGATGAAAAAGGGACTGGAGAAGAGTCAACTTTAGTTAGAAGGCGTCCCTATGATTCAGAGGGTGAAAATCTTGTGGAAAAAATTGATAAAAGTGGGTTTGAAGAGGTCAAGACTTTAACTAGTGATGTGCCCACTATCCTGGATTACAAAGACTTTAATTATGATAGTTGCTCTTTGGTTGATTGTATTTCTTTGTTGCAATCCATGATAAATTCACGCCATGCTTATGAACAAAATAAAGCTTTTACTAAACATATTGTTGATGCTATGATGAAAGATTTTGAAGAAAAGTTGGAATTAGAAGTTTCAATTCCTAGAAAATTACATGATGAAAGGGAACCTACTATCAAAGCCAAGATTAAAAATTATGAATGTTTTGCTTTATGTGACTTGGGTGCTAGTGTTTCTACTATTCCAAAATCTTTATGTGATGTGCTTGGTCTTACCAATATTGAAGAATGCTCTTTAAATTTGCACTTAGCGGATTCTACTATTAAAAAGCCTATTGGAAGAATTAATGATGTTCTTATTCTCTCAAATAGGTATTATGTGCCCATAGATTTTATTGTTCTTGATATTGATTGCAATCCATCTTGTCCAATTATTCTTGGTAGACCGTTTTTGCGTACTATTGGTGCCGTGATTGATATGAAAGAAGGCAATATTAAATTTCAATTTCCACTAAGGAAGGGAATGGAACACTTCCCTAGAACAAGAATTAGGCCACCATATGAATCAATCATGAGGGGATCTTATGGATCTAGAACCAAAGATGACATCACTTAGATCCTACGCGTTATGCCTAGCTAGGGGCGTAAAACGATAGCGCTTGTTGGGAGGAAACCCAATGAATAAAATTATTTTTGCTTTTTGCTTTCTGTTCTTGAGTGTTAGCACAATTATGCTACTCTTATTATTGTGTTTTTTGTGTTTTAGTTAGTGTTTTTTCCAAGTAAGGCCTTTGGGAAGACTTGGGTGAAAGTTTATTTGATCTTGCTGAAAAATAGAAACTTTTGCGCTCATGAGATTCGTTGTCATTTTTTTACAGAGGAGTGCTTTTAAGTTGATTCTTTTTCAAGAGGATTAATATACAAGTTTCTCACGTCCACCAATTTATTTCATAATTTTTGGAGTTACAGAAGTATTCGCAAATTTCAGATTGCTACAAACTGTTCTGTTTTCGACAGATTCTGTTTTGTTTGCGTTGTGTGCTTGTTTTGATGATTCTATGGTTTTCTTTGATGAGTTTTTGCCATAGAAAAGTTGGAATACAGTAGATATAATGCAAAAAAAATAAGAATATGTTTGCTATAGTACTTATATTAGTGGTTTGGTTTCTTATACTAACGGATCTCACAAAGGTTTTGTTTGAGTTTTGTGTGATTGAAGTTTTCAAGTTTTGGGTTATCTTACGATGGATGAAGGAATAAGGATAAGAAAAAGCCTAAGCTTGGGGGGTGCCTGAGGACCCCAAGATAATATTCAAATAAGTAGCAAGCAACTAAGCTTGGGTATGCCCCCGAGTGGCATCCCCGCTTTCTTCTAACAACCATTGGTATTTTACTTGAAACTATATCTTTATTCGTCACATGATATGAGTTTTGCTTGGAGTGTCTTGTATGATATGAGTCTTTGATTGTTTTGCTTTGTGTTTTAAGTGTTGAATCCTTGCTGGACGCACCCTTTTTAGAGAGCCAAAAATTATGCTATGCTTGCTCCTATGCTTCACTTAAATTTTTAGAGCCATGGACTTGCTCTAGTACTTCACTTATATCTTTTTGAGCACGGTGTGCTTTGTTAATTTTGAAGAAATTATCCCATGCTTCACTTAGATTTATTTGGGAGTTAGTAAATTTTTAAGAAATTCTCTCTTTCTTCACTTAGATTATTTTGAGAGAAAGAAAAAGAAATTGTGCTCATGATCTTCACTTATACTTGTTTGAGCTTATCAAAAGCAACATATGAAAATACTACCAAAGTGATAGATATCCAAGGAGGATATAATAAAAACTTTCATGAAGATCATTGGAAAAAATAAACTTGATTCTTATTAATGGTTTTGAGATATGATGATATGATATGTGAGTCATGTTGATGAGTAATTGTGCTTTATTAATAATATTGATGTTAAGGTTTGTGATTCCCTATGCAAGCACGAACATCAAAAGTTATGCAATGAAATTTATATCCTACTTATGTTGCATTATTTTGTGTTACTTATGCTTAATGCTTGGGTATGAGATTTTTCGCTTTTTGGTTGGTCGCTTCTCAATCTTTTTTCTAGCCTTCATTTTGCACTAAGTGTGATCACTACTTGTGCATCCAAAACCATTTAAACCAGTTTTGCCTTATGAGTCCACTATACCTACCTATATGCGGTATTTCAATGTCGTTCTAAGAAAATTTGCATGTGCCATCTCTAGTGTTCAAAATAAATTTCTCTTTTGTGTGCTCTACTACTCGCGAGGCGGTAAAGGGTAGCCAATATTTTCCATGCTAGATGTGTTATTCTGAGGATAAGTGTTTATTCACTTGTCATTGCATGAGAGTACGGCAAAGGTACTAGGGATGCCCAGTCCTGAAATGAATAAATGAATTTACTTTGTGTTGTCAAATAATAAATTCCTTGGAAAGTGTTGGTATGGAGGGCACCGGTGGATACAGCTAACCATGGAAAGTGAAAGTTATGGTGGAAAAAGGAATAAACTTTATTTTCTGTTTGGGAACCGCCTATGATGTATCTAGCATGGAAAGTGTTGGGATGCTCCAAGTCGTTTTTGTTGGTAGGAAAAGTATGCCTCTCGAAAATAATTTAAGCTTTGAGCTCTGGCACCTCTACAAATCACTACTTCCCTCCGCGAAGGGCCTTTCTTTTACTTATGCAATTTTTATTTTGAATTAAGTCTCCATCTTCTCATATAAATCACCAACTAAGGGGCACTACGATCGTATTTGAGAATTGGGTGTAGCTAATATTCGAGTGTGTTTCATGAATGGATCAATGATTGAGCATGATGGGCTAGCGATAACTTGCTTTAGTGTTGATATTTTGAAAGACATGGTTGCTTGTTGGTACGCTTGAGTATTAAAGTCTTCATGTCAAAACTAGATTATTGCTTTGAATCATATAAAAGTCCATATGTCCATGCTATAAAGAAAAGAATGTGATGAACATGTTAGGCAACATTCCACATCAAAAAATTCTGTTTTTATCATTTATCTACTCGAGGACGAGCCAGAATTAAGATTGGGGATGCTGATATGTCTCCAACGTATCTATAATTTTTGATTGTTCCATGTTGTTATATTATCATTCTTGGATGTTTTATAATATTTTTTTATCATTTTTTGGTACTAACCTATTGACATAGTGCCCAGTGCCAGTTGCTATTTTCTGCATGTTTTTTACATCGCAGAAAATCAATATCAAACGAAGTCCAAATGCAATGCAACTCCTAGAGCATTTTTTGGGCCAGAAGAAAGCCAATGGGCCAAGGAAGCACCTGAGGGGCTGCTCGAGGTGAGCAACACCCACCAGGGCACGCCAGGAGGCCCAGGCGCGCCCTGGGGGGTTGTGCCCACCTCAGGTGCCCCCTGAACCGCCTCTTCACTCTATAAATGCCCAAATATTCTAGAAACCCTAGGGGAGTTGACAAAATATTGATCCAGCCACCGCAAAGTCCAGAACCACCAGATCCAATCTAGACACCGTCATGGAGGGGTTCACCACTTCCATTGGTGCCTCTCCTATGATGCGTGAGTAGTTCTTTGTAGACCTACGGGTCCGTACTTAGTAGCTAGATGGCTTCCTCTCTCTCTCTCTCTCTCTCTTGATTATCCATACAATGGTCTCTTGGAGATCCATATGATGTACGTCTTGTGGCGGTGTGTTTGTTGGGATCCGATGAACTTTGAGTTTATGATGAGATCTATGTTTTATCCACAAAAGTTATTTGAGTCTTCTTTGATCTCTTATATGCATGATTGCTTATAGCCTCGTATTTCTTATCCGATAATTGGGGTTTGTTTTGCCAACTTGATCTATTTATCTTGCAATGGGAAGAGGTGCTTTGTAGTTGGTTCGATCGTCGGTGCTTGATCCCAGTGACAAAAGGGGAGCTGACACGTATGTATCATTGCTACTAAGGATAACAAGATGAGATCTATATCTGCCGAAATAGATAAACGGATCTCGTCTACATCATGTCATCATTCTTATTGCATTACTCCGTTTTCTCGTGAACTTAATACACTAGATGCATGCTGGATAGCTGTCTATGTGTGGAGTAATAATAGTAGATGCAAGCAGGAGTCGGTCTACTAATCTTCGACATGATGCTTATATAATGATCATTGCCCGGATATCGTCATGATTATTTGAAGTTCTATCAATTTCCCAACAGTAATTGTTTTCCCACTGTTTGCTATTTTTCTCGAGAGAAGCCACTAGTGAAACCTACGGCCCCCGGGTCTCTTTTCATCATATTTTCCTTTGCGATATATTTTCCCTTGCATTTATTTTCAGATCTATTAAACCAAAAATACAAAAATACCTTGCTGCAATTTATTTTTTCCGCAATCTATTTATCCTATCTACCACTTTTTACCTCATGTTATTTGCCTACTTGAGGCGACGTACCCGAAAGGGATTGACAACCCCTTTAACACGTCAGGTTGCAAGTATTTGTTATTTGTGTGCAGGTGTTGTTTACGTGGTGTGAGGGCAATACCTACCGTCTCTATATTGCATCATCCCTTCCTCTTTGGGGAAATACCAACGTAGTTCTAGCAGACATCAGTCTTGGGGAGACAGGTTGGGCTTGACAAACAACCCGATGGCAAGGAGGTAATCAAAGTCACCATCAAGAATCATACACTCGAGAGGCAACCACAAGTACAAGAAAATACTCATTTCAAATTTATTAAGACCAAGAGTACACAGGTTGGCAAGTGGAAGACGAATGAAGCTAAAGTGCAGCACAAGAAAATTAAGCCAACTTTTGATGTGTTGTTGTCCAAATATGCCAATCAAGCGGCCGGTTCTAGCTCTAACCGGTCATCAAGTTTGAATCACTCAGATCACCTCCAAGGCAAGAATTTCAGCATCATGCAAGGCCATATGGCGCGTGGGCACCAGGACCTTGGATGGCGCCACCACTCTATGCATCGTACTACATCTGAGACTTCAATGGAGGATGGGGGCAGCCCCCAATGGCCCCTTATGCATTTCATCCGGGGTGGACAGAACCAAGAAGGCCCATTCGTGAGAGGCTTTCTTACCCCATACAAGGCAATTTGAACAATGGTATCAATTGGCCAATGCAAGACGATCAAAAGAGGGTCAGCAATCAAGTACAGCGTGGTAATTCACCAACTACTGCAGTAGTCGAGTCAGGAAAAGGCAAGGAATAAATCAATACTGACTCACTCATCTTGGGCACCAAAACATTCACCATACAACAACCGATGATGCATAGCAACCTGACTAAGCCAATACTTGCCATCGCACCAAAGCACTCGGCTAATTACCATGAAGCAAACATTGTCCAAGCAAAGCCACGAGACCCTAAATACACTCAGCCAAAGTGGTGTTCTCCAAGGCTAACAAAGACACATAAGAGGAAACTGCAGAGGTTGAGGAATCTAGAGATTGTGGAGCAAGAGGCCGAGAAGCAAAGGGACAAAAGTTTCAATGACACTCAACCGATGGTACCTACAAATCAAGTGTGGAGGCCTAAAAAAATACAAGGTGCAGCGGCCACCTATCACATCGGCGCCTACACTACCAAAGGAGGATGATGTGAACTATATTACATCGTCCATGACACCTATCACTTCCCTTTCACTCTGGCAGATTTCAGAATCGGTAGATACACTTGAGGAAGGAGATGACATGGTGGATTATGAGCCTACACTGGTCCACAAAGGTATGGATATCAATATGGTGTATTACTTACCCGCTGAGTTTTATGTTGTAGATGAATAAGGGGAAGTGGCTCAGCTAGATTTTAGCCCTAAAATGCAATATTCGAGAAGGCAAAAGAACCGGTGACACACTTGAAACTGTTGTATCTCAAAGGTCATATTAATGGATCACCGCTCACTCGGATGCTTGTTGACGGTGGTGCTATGGTGAATCTCATGCCTTGTTCGGTCTTCAAGAAATTGGGTTTGCCCGATGAAGAATTAATCAAGACCAATATGGTGCTTAATGGCTTTGAAGGCAAAGAGAAAACTGAAGCCAAAGGTATGATGTATGTGGAGCTTACAGTCAGAAACAAAACCTTGGCTACTGCGTTCTTTGTCGCTGAAGTGCGAGCTTAAGGTAATTACAACGTTATATTTGGCCGTGATTGGGTTCATACCAACCAATGCATGCCTTCTACCATGCACCAATTTTTAATTCAGTGGGTTGATGATGAAGTGGAGGTCATTCATGCGGATACCTCGGCTTGGGTTGCCTTGGCTGATGCATCGGTGGATTGTCAACATCCCAACGCTACTTGCTTGACGGGGCGCGACCTATTGTAGTTTGATTTTCTCATTGCTACATAGAATGGTTTTGTACCCATTTCTTTAAAGTCGGTTGCTGGCAATTGGCTCCAAAGTATAATGTATTTAAATGGATCCTAACTATGAGTGGTTACAAAAGTGACTTACAGAATATCGGTCCAATGAGAATGATATGTATGAGTCCATAGAAGAGTTAGATGATATGTATAAAGTTGGACAAGGTTTTACGTCGGCTGATCCATTAGAAGAGATAGATATAGGAGATGGTTCAACTCCTAGGCCGACATTTATAAATGAATATTTGAGAGTTGATCAAAAGGCTAAGTTGATTGAGCTATTGAAAGAATATGTTTGTTGCTTTGCATGGGAATATCATGAGATGTCAGGTTTAAGCCGAGAGCTAGTGGAGCATCGGTTGACTATAAATGTCGATTTTAGACCTTACAAGCAATGAGCCAGAAAGTTTAATCCAAAAACATATGACCGGATCAAGGAAGAGATCGGTCATTTGCTTAAAGCTAATTTTATTAGACCTTGCAGGTATGCCGACTAGATTTCTAACATTGTACCAGTGGAGAAGAAAGGCTCCAGCAAGTTAAGGGTGTGCATTGATTTCAAATATTTGAATAGAGCTACAACCAAATATGAGTATCCCATGCCCATAGCTGATATGCTTACTAATGATGGTTCTGGATGTAAGGTCCTTAGCTTTCTTGATGGTAATGTGGGGTATAACCAGATTTTTATGGCCAAAGACGACATGTCCAAAACAGGTTTTCGATACCCCAGTTTCCTTGGTTTATTTGTGTAGACGGTGATGACCTTTTGATTAAAGAATGATGGCGCGACGTATCAAAGGGCAATGAATTAAAAATTTCATGATTTACTCAGCATTATACTTGAGGTCTATATTGATGATATTATTGTCAAATCGAATGCTTTTGAATCTCACTTAGCCGATTTGCGTTCAGCTTTTAAAAGAATGAAAAAGTATGGACTAGAAATGAATCCTTTGAAGTGTGCCTTTCGTGTATCGGCTAGGAAGTTTCTAGGTTTCATTATTCATCAAGATGGCGTGGAGATTGATCCAAAAAATATAGAAGCTATAATGAAAGTAGAGGCTCCAACATGCAAGAGAGATATGCAAAAATTCTTTGGCAAAGTTAATTATTTGAGGAGGTTCATAGCTAATTTGTCAGGGTAGGTTGATGCATTCACTCCTATCCTTCAGTTAAATAATGATGCCAATTTCACTTGGAGGTAAAACAACAAGAAGCATTTGATATGATCAAGAGTTATTTGTGCACTCCTCCGGTGATGAAAGCGCCCAAGCCTAAGGAGCCCTTTAGGCTTTACATTGTAGCGGAGGAAGGTGTTATTGGTGCTGTTTTGACTCAAGAAACCGAAGGAAAATAAAATGGTATTACATATTGAACCGACGCTTATTGGGCGCCGAGACAAGGAGAAAATCAAGACAGGAGGAAACCCACAGTTAATTATTTGCGTGATCCTAGTAAAAGGGTGGATAGGACCGTTTGGCGTATGGCTTTCAAACATACGATGAGGAATGATGATCTTTATCTCCGAACGGTTGATGATTGATACGTCTCCAATGTATCTACTTTTCCGAACAATTTTGCCCTTGTTTTGGACTCTAATTTGCATGATTTGAATGAAACTAACCCAGACTGATGCTGTTTTCAGCAGAACTACCATGATGTTGTTTTATGTGTAGAAAAGAAAAGTTCTCGGAATGACCTGCAAATCCACGGAGGCACTTTTTAGAATTAATAAGAATTTTTGGTGAAAGAATCAAGGTCAGGGGGCCCACGGGCTGTCCACGAGACAAGGGGCGCCCCCCCCCCTAAGGGCGCGCCCTCCTATCTTGTGGGCCCCTTGGACCTCCACCGACCTCAATTCCAACTCTATATCTTCAGTCTTGCGGAGAAAAAATCAGAGAGAATGTTTCATCGCGTTTTACGACACGGAGCCGCCGCCAAGCCCTAATCTCTCTCGGGAGGGCTGATCTGGAGTCCGTTCGGGGCTCCGGAGAGGGGGATTCGTCGTCGGCGTCATCATCAACCATCCTCCATCACCAATTTCATGATGCTCACCGCCGTGCGTGAGTAATTCCATCGTAGGCTTGCTGGACGGTAATGGGTTGGATGAGATTTACCATGTAATCAAGTTAGTTTTGTTAGGGTTTGATCCCTAGTATCCACTATGTTCTGAGATTGATGTTGCTATGACTTTGCTATGCTTAATGCTTGTCACTAGGGCCCGAGTGCCATGATTTCAGATCTGAACCCATTATGTTTTCATGAATATATGTGTGTTCTTGATCCTATCTTGCAAGTCTATAGTCAGCTATTATGTGTTATGATCCGACAACCCCGAAGTGACAATAATCGGGATACTTCTCGGTGATGACCGTAGTTTGAGGAGTTCATGTATTCACCATGTGTTAATGCTTTGGTCCGGTTCTCTATTGAAAGGAGGCCTTAATATCCCTTAGTTTCCGCTAGGACCCCGCTGCCACGGGAGGGTAGGACAAAAGATGTCATGCAAGTTCTTTTCCATAAGCACGTATGACTATTTACGGAATACATGCCTACATTACATTGGTGAACTGGAGCTAGTTCTATATCACCCTATGTTATAACTATTGCATGAGGAATCGCATCCAGCATAATTATCCATCACTGATCCATTGCCTACGAGCTTTTCATATATTGTTCTTCGCTTATTTACTTTTCCGTTTCTACTGTTACAAGTACTACAAAAACCCAAAAACATTTATTTTTACTGTTGCTACTGTTACCATTACTATCATACCACTTTTGCTACTAAATACATTGCTGCAGATACTAAGTTATTCAGGTGTGGTTGAATTGACAACTCAACTACTAATACTCAAGAATATTCTTTGGCTCCCCTTGTGTCGAATCAATAAATTTGGGTTGATTACTCTACCCTCGAAAGCTATTGCGATCCCCTATACTTGTGGGTTATCAACACTAATTTCTAGCATCGTTGCCGGGGAGCATAGCTCTATTCTCTGAGTCACTTGGGATTTATATCTGTTGATCACTATGAAGAACATGAAAGACGCTAAGACCAAGATTTTGCCCTCAACTACGAGGGAGGTAAGGAACTGCCATCTAGCTCTGCACTAGATTCTCCTTCCGTTATTAGTAGGCTTGCGACACCTAAACCTGCTACTGCTATGAATTTTGATATGTCGCATGTTATCGATGATGCCACTTGTGCTTTGCATGATACTTATGATGAAACTACTTCTGTGCGTGATACTACCTTGCCATTAGGTGAATTTCTAGATGAACAACTTGCTAGAGTTAGGGGGAATGAAAATATTGAGAACCTATTATTGATGATAGTGATGATGAACGTTCCCCCAATGATTATGTATTACCTGTTGTTCCTAAGGGTTATGTTATGAACAAAGAAGCTGCTGAAGCTATTCTTGCTTGCAATGATAGAAATGATCTTAAGAAATTATTAGCTAAATGGAAGCAGCAGTCTCTTAATGCTAGAATGAAACCCGATCCTACTTTTGCTACTTCACCTATCTGTGTTACTGATAAGGATTATGAATTCTCTGTTGATCCTGATATTATTACTTTAGTTGAATCTGATCCTTTTTATGGCCTTGAATCTGAAACTGTTGTGGCACATCTTACCAAGTTGAATAATATAGCCACCTTGTTTACTCATGATGAGAAGTCTCGCTATTTATACATCCTTAAGATATTCCCGTTCTCATTAAAGGGTGATGCTAAGACTTGGTATAATTCTCTTGCTCCTGGTTGTGTGCATAGTCCCCAGGATATGATTTATTACTTCTCTGCTAAATATTTCCCTGCTCATAAGAAACAAGCTGCCTTGTGGGAAATATATATTTTTTTGCAAATCAAAGAAGAGAGTCTCCCACAAGCTTGGGGGAGGCTTCTCCTGTTACTTAATGCTTTGCCTGATCATCCTCTTAAGAAAAATGAAATACTTGATATCTTTTATAATGGACTAACCGATGCGTCCAAGGACCACTTGGATAGTTGTGCTGGTTGTGTTTTCAAGGAAAGAACAGTCGACGAAGCTGAAATATTATTGAATAATATGTTGACTAATGAAAATAATTGGACTCTTCCTGAGCCAGTTCCTGAAGTAATTCCTGAACCAATAGAGCCAACTCCTGAGCCTATTTCTAAACCCACTCCGAAGAAGAGAGGTGTTTTATTTCTCAGTCCTGAAGATATGCAAGAGGCAAAGAAATCAATGAAATAAAAAGGTATTAAAGCTGAAGATGTTAAGAATTTACCACCTATTGAAGAAATACATGGTCTTAGTTTATCGCCTGAAGAACCACATTGTCTTGATAACCCGACACAGGTAGTAAAGGTAAATTCTCTCTATAGATATGATAAAGTTGAAATACCCTCTACTAAATTTCATAGCCCATGCTTAGATGAATTTGATGACTTTATGGCTAGACAAGAAAGTTTTAATGCCTATGTTGGTAGAGAGTTAAAGAATAATGCTTTCGAGATAGGATGCGTAGGTGATAATCTGGCTAGAGTTAAAGATGAACTTCACCGCGTTAGCAAATATGCTTCTATGGTTGCTACTCAAGCTGAGCAAGTACTCAAAGCTCAAAATGATTTGCTTGATGAATTGAATAATAAAAATGACTTTGCCGTTAGAGTGGCTACTAGAACTGGTAGAATGACTCAGGACCCTTTGTATCCTGAAGGCCACCCTAAAATAATTGAACAAGATTCTCAGAATAATAATCTAGATGTTCCTAGTTCTTCTAAGAAGAAGAAAAAGAAGAATGATAGGACTTTGCAAACTTCTAGTGAACCTAATGTAGAAACACTTGAGAATCCCAACGACACTTCTATCTCTGATGCTGAAACACAATCCGGAGATGAACATGAACCTGATGATAATGCTAATAATGACGCCCATGTTGATGCTCAACCTAGTAATAACAATGATGTAGAGATTGAACATGTGGTTGGTCTTGATAACCCACAATCAAGAAACCAACGATATGATAAGAGAGATTTTGTTGCTAGGAAGCACAGGAAATAAAGAGAACCATGGGTTCAGAAACCCATGCCCTTTCCTCCTAAACCATCCAAGCCAAAGGATGAGGAGGATTTTGAGCGCTTTGCTGAAATGATTAGACCTATTTTCTTACGTATGCGCTTAACTGATATGCTTAAAGTAAATCCTTATGCTAAGTATATGAAGGATATCATCACAAATAAAAGAAAGATACCGGAAGCTGAAATTTCCACCATGCTTGCTAATTACACTTTTAAGGGTGGAATACCAAAGAAACTTGGAGATCCGGGTGTTCCAACTATACCATGCTCCATTAAAAGAAATTATGTTAGAACTGCTTTATGTGATCTTGGAGCCGGTGTTAGTGTTATGCCTCTCTCTTTATATCGTAGACTTGAATTGAATAAGTTGACACCTACTGAAATATCTTTGCAAATGTCTGATAAATCAACTGCTATACCTGTCGGTATTTGTGAGGATGTGCCTGTTGTGGTTGCAAATGTCACTATCTTAACGGACTTTGTTATTCTTGATATTCCTGAGGACGATAGTATGTGTATTATCCTTGGTAGACCTTTTCTTAATACTGCAGGGGCTGTTATTGATTGCAACAAAGGCAATGTCACTTTTCATGTTAATGGCAATGAGCATACGGTACACTTTCCGAGGAAACAATCTCAAGTTCATAGCATCAATTCTATTGAAAAAGTTCCAACTATCATTTTTGGAGATTTTGAATTTCCTCTCCCTACTGTCAAGAAAAAAATATGATATTCTTATTGTTGGGGATTTTCATATCCCCGTTGAGGTAACTTAGTGTTATTCGAAATTTCTCCGGTTCCGTGTTATTCGGAATGAGTTTGTTAACAATACTTGATCAACCTTGTTAGCGGGTTCATTTTGATGACCAGATGATGGATGAAACTAGAAGGCACAACCTTCTGTACCCTCTTTTTACTTTCTGGTTTTAGAATAAATAAAGCAAAAATAGTATTATCCGTCTGTTTCCTGAGTTATCCGTGCATTAAGAAATAGTCCGAAAATAAAAGTGCTCCAAATGCCCTGCAAATTTAGTATGAATTTTTCTGGAATATTTGAGGATTTTAGGCTCTGAAAACACTGCAGGAGGGGCAAGCACCAGGCCACGAGAGAGGAGGGCGCGCGCCCCCTGTAGGGCGCCCCCCTGTCTCGTGGGCCCCTGGTGGCTCCCCTCCACATATGCCAGCTTCCACACACTTCATCTTCTACCAAAAAAAATCCCCATCCAGCTCAAGCACGAGTTCTAGCTCGTTTTGCTGCGATTTTCGATCTCTTAGCTCAAAGCTCCATTCACAAAACTGCTTTGGGAGATTGTTGCTTGGTATGTGACTCCTCCATTTGTCCAATTAGTTTTTGTTCTAGTGCTTTATTCATTGCAAATCCTTGTTGTCTTGGTGACCCTGTTCTTGACCTTGCATGTTAAATTTTTGAGGTTCCAAGTAATTCTAATGCATGATATGGGCTCTAGGCACTTGTAGGAGTAGTTGCTATCATTCTTGTTTAGTTTTATGCACTTTTATTTTGAAGTTACTAAAATTTCAGAAATTTTCAGAAAAAGAAATATGCTTAGGAGAATGTACCAAGGTGGTTCCTCAGCAAAGAAATGGCCAAGGATTGCTATACGTGAGCAAGACGTTGAATTGCCGAGGGATGCATATGTACGGGCTTGTGAGTGGCCATCCGATGATTTTATGGTCGAAGCAGGCTTCAAGGAGGAATTTGACGCGTACGTGCGTAATGCTGAGCTGGAGGACTTCTTACAAGATAAGTGTCCTCAGTACTCTCAATTGACTCATTCCTTTGTGCGGAGGTTTAAATGTAATTTTACGCGTAATTCTCCTAGTGTCCTATTTGATATTTATGATACATCTTACACCATGGATTTAGAGGATTTTACAACTGCTTGCAAACTCCCGCAGTGGGGCAATATTAATGATCCTCCCAAATCTGAATTTAGAGATTTCCTTGCTAATATTACTGTGGGAGAATCTAGGGACGTAGCACAAGCTACCATAGGGAGCATTCACTTTCCTGCTATACATTACTTTGCCCTCTTTATTGGTAGATGCATTAACGGTAAGGACGAGGTATGTCACATGTGTGCCCTTGATCTTTGTGTCCTCAAGAGTGCGGTGTTCGGTTTTAAAGGTTATAATTTAGGGGCAATAGTTGCACGTAGGTTGCAGAATAATAGTAGAAAGGGAAATTTCTTTGGAGGAATTTATGCAACCTGTGTGGCTAATTTTCTTGGTATAGCCCCACGAGAAGGAGATATGATAATACCTCCTATTTATTTGGATAAAGAAGCTATGTTTAGTCATCATTTTCTTGAGAGGAATGAACAATTCCTCCATTATCGACTAATCTATGACAGACGCAACACCGTCCCTGTTACTCTTCCTGCTCCCTACCTTTTTGATTATCAGGCAAAAGGAAGATATGTTGTCACCAAAGAGGAAGTAGCTGAATACGAGAGGGGAGTGGAGGCAGCTCGCCAACACATTGTAGCTCAGGAGGCGGTTGCCGCTGCATCTCAGCACAACCTCGGTTTCACTTATGGATATCAGCCAGGCGGTCCTTGGTATTAAACCAACTTAGGCCAAAAGCCTAAGCTTGGGGGAGTACGTATTTCTCAGCGACTTTATATTCATGTTCACACACTAGTCGTCGGTGCTCATACTCTTTCATTGTATTATCCATGCTAGTTTAAATTCCATTTTCTAGTTTTCTTCTCGTCTGTTTGATAAACCTTGAGAAAAACCAAAAAATAGTTAGTTTAATTTCCTTGCTTGTAGTAGAAATTAAAATGAAAATCCAAAAAGATTTCTAGTTCTTCTTTTTACTTGTTGAGAGCTTTCCCTTGTAAATAGTTTTATTTTCTTTTCTTTCCTTTGGGGGTCGAGAAGACCATATTGAAAATGCTTAGTGGCTCTTTTATGCATGATTGATTATTTATATTTAGAGCCCATATTACTTGTCTTCTCTCTTGAGTTGAATGCTCGCAGATTCCAGCTTAGTCCAATGCACGTGCACTCTTATTATTATACACATCGTTCGGTCGTGCGAGTGAAAGGCAATAATGATGATATATGATGGACTTATTGGGATGAGAAAAGCTGGTATGAACTCGACCTCTTTTGTTTTTGTAAATATGATGAGTTCATCGTTCCTGAGTCAGCTATTATGAAGTAAACATATTTGCAATGACATTTAGAGATTATAGTTACTTGTGCCATGCTCGATTAGCTATGAGTTATAATGGTTTACCTTGCGTGCCAACATGCTATTAGAATGATTATGATGTGATATGATGGGATGGTATCCTCCTTTGAATGAATTGAGTGACTCAACTTGGCACATGTTCACGCATGTAGATGAATCAAATCAACATAGCCTTCATGATATTTATGTTCATGGTGGATTATATCCTACTCATGTTTGTACTCAGTGTGAATTAATTTTAATGCATGCTTACGACTGTTGTCGCTCTCTCAGTTGGTCGCTTCCCAGCCTTTTGCTAGCCTTCACCTGTACTAAGCGGGAATACTGCTTGTGCATCCAACTCCTTAAACCCCAAAGTTGTTCCATATGAGTCCACTATACCTACCTATATGCGGTATTTACCTGCCGTTCCAAGTAAATTTGTATGTGCCAAACTCCAAACCTTCAAATGAAATTCTGTTTTGTATGCTCGAGCAGCTCATGTTACAACTAGGGTTGCCTATATCTTCCATGCTAGGTGGGCTATTCTCAGAGGAGTGGACTCCGCTCCTCATTCACGAGAAAGGGCCGGTAACCGGGATGCCTAGTCCCATCATCCAAAAGATCAAAGCAAATCAAAATAATTAAACAAAACTCCCTAGGGCTGTTGTATGTTGGAGGCACTCGTTGTTTCGAGCAAGCCATAGATTGATGCTTGTTGGTGGTTGGGGGAGTATAAACCTTTACCATTCTGTTTGGGAACTGCCTATAATGCATGTAGTATGGAAGATACGGCCATCTCATAGGTGTTGCGTTGACAGCAAAAGTATGCCGCTCAAAATGTTATTCAATCTCTATTTTAAAATCGAGCTCTGGCACCTCTACAAATCCCTACTTCCCTCTGCGAAGGGCCTATCTATTTACTTTTATGTTGAGTCATCACCCTTCTTATTAAAAGCACCAGCTGGAGAGCACACTGTCATTCGCATTCATTATTATTGATCTATATTGTGTATGACTTGACTGGATCTCTTTTACCATGAATTACAATGTTTAGTCAGTCCTTGATCTTTAAGGGTGCTCTGCATTTATGTTTGGCGGTCTCGGAAAGGGCTAGCGAGATACCATTTGGTTATATCATGTTATAATTATTTTGAGAAAGTGTTGTCATCCGAGTTTTATTATTATTGCTCGCTAGGTGATTATGCTATTGATGTGAGTAATTGTGAGACCTATGTGTTATTGTAAGTATGGTTAGTTCGTAATATTTTCTAAAACTTGAATGCTGGATTTTCATGTTTACAACAACAAGAGCAAACAGAGTTTGTAAAAGTTTTTCTTTATCACTTTCAGTTTATCAACTGAATTGCTTGAGGACAAGCAAAGGTTTAAGATTGGGGGAGTTGATACGTCTCCAACGTATCTACTTTACCAAACACTTTTGCCCTTGTTTTGGACTCTAACTTGCATGATTTGAATGAAACTAACCCGTACTGATGCTGTTTCAGCAGAACTACCATGATGTTGTTTTATGTGTAGAAAAGAAAAGTTCTCGGAATGACCTGCAAATCCACTAAGGCACTTTTCAGAATTAATAAGAATTTTTGGCGAAAGAATCAAGGTCAGGGGGCCCAC
>NC_041393.1:120898280-120901910 GCF_002162155.2 Triticum dicoccoides | reverse complement strand
CGTGGGCCCCCTGGACCTCCACCGACCTCAACTCCAACTCTATATCTTCCGTCTCGCGGAGAAAAAAATCAGAGAGAAAGTTTCATCGCGTTTTACGACACGGAGCCGCCGCCAAGCCCTAATCTCTCTCGAGAGGGCTGATCTGGAGTCTGTTCGGGGCTCCGGAGAGGGGGATTCATCGCTGTCGTCATCATCAACCATCCTCCATCACCAATTTCATGATGCTCACCGCCGTGCGTGAGTAATTCCATCATAGGCTTGCTGGACGGTGATGGATTGTATGAGATTTACCATGTAATCAAGTTAGTTTTGTTAGGGTTTGACCCCTAGTATCCACTATGTTATGAGATTGATGTTGTTATGACTTTGCTATGCTTAATGCTTGTCAATAGGGCCCGAGTGCCATGATTTCAGATCTGAACCTATTATGTTTTCATGAATATATGTGTGTTCTTGATCCTATCTTGCAAGTCTACAGTCATCTATTATGTGTTATGATCCGACAACCCCGAAGTGACAATAATCGGGATACTTCTCGGTGATGACCATAGTTTGAGGAGTTCATGTATTCACCATGTGTTAATGCTTTGGTCCGGTTCTCTATTAAAAGGAGGCCTTAATATCCCTTAGTTTCCGCTAGGACCCCGCTGCCACGGGAGGGTAGGACAAAAGATGTCATGCAAGTTCTTTTCCATAAGCACGTATGACTATTTACGGAATACATGCCTACATTACATTGATGAACTGGAGCTAGTTCTATATCACCCTATGTTATAACTATTGCATGAGGAATCGCATCCGGCATAATTATCCATCACTGATCCATTGCCTACGAGCTTTTCATATATTATTCTTCACTTATTTACTTTTCCGTTGCTACTGTCACAACTACTACAAAAACCCAAAAACATTTATCTTTACTGTCGCTATTGTTACCATTACTATCATACCACTTTTGCTACTAAATACATTGCTGCAGATACTAAGTTATCCAGGTGTGGTTGAATTGACAACTCAACTGCTACTACTCAAGAATATTCTTTGGCTCCCCTTGTGTCAAATCAATAAATTTGGGTTGAATACTCTATCCTCGAAAGCTGTTGCGATCCCCTATACTTGTGGGTTATCAATGTTGTTCTTTTAAAGTGCTTGGACGAGGACCAAGCGAGAGTTTCTATGGGAGAGGTCCATGAAGGAATTTGTGGCAATCATCAATCAACTCCCAAGATAAAATTGTTATTGTGACGGGCTGGATTTTATTGGCGGACGATGATTAATAACTTCTTTGAAGGAAATATGCCCTAGAGGCAATAATAAAAGTTGTTATTTTATATTTCCTCATATCATGATAATTTTTTATTATTCATGCTAGAATTGTATTAACCGGAAACTTGATACATGTGTGGATACATAGACAAAATAGCGTGTCCCTAGTAAGCCTCTACTAGACTAGCTCGTTAATCAAAGATGGTTAAGTTTCCAAATTAACCATAGACATGTGTTGTCATTTGATGAACGGGATCATATCATTAGGAGAATGATGTGATGGACAAGACCCATTAGTTAGCATAGCATATTGATTGATCGTTCAGTTCTATTGCTATTGCTTTCTTCATGTCAAATACATATTCCTTCGACTATGAGATTATGCAACTCCCGAATATCGGAGGAATACCTTGTGTGCTATCAAACGTCACAACGTAACTGGGTTATCATACATTTGCTTTACAGGTATCTTCAAAGGTGTTTTTTTGGTTGGCATAGATCGAGATTAGGATTTGTCACTCCGAGTATCGCAGAGGTATCTTTGGGCCCTCTCGGTAATACACATCATAAGAAGCCTTGCAAGCAAAGTGACTAATGAGTTAGTTGCAGGATGATGTATGACGGAACGAATAAAGAGACTTGCCGGTAACAAGATTGAACTAGGTACAAATATACTGACGATCAAATCTCAGGCAAGTAACATACTGCTGGACAAAGGGAATAACATATATTGTCATAACTTTTCGACCGATAAAGATCTTCGTAGAATATGTGGGAGACAATATGAGCATCCAGGTTCCGCTATTGGTTATTGACCAGAGAGGTGTCTCGGTCATGTCCACATAGTTCTCGAACCCGTAGGGTCCGGACACTTATTGTTCATTGACGATATAGTGTTATATGAGTTACACGATTTGGTGACCAAATGTTGTTCGGAGTCCCGGATGTGATTGCGGACATGACGAGGAGTCTCGAAATGGTCGAGAGGTCAAGATTGATATATAGGAGGATAGTATTCGGACACCGGAAGTGTATCGGGTATTTATCAGAGTACCAGAGGGGTTACCGGACACCCCGGGAGGTTAATGGGCCACATGGGCCAAAGGGGAAGGGGCACACCAGCCCTTGTGGGCTGGTGCACCCCTCCTAGGCCGCTGACCAAGTGGGAGAAGGAAAGGGGGGAGTTCACCTCCCCCTTCCTTTCCTCTTCCCTCTCTTCCTTTTCCCTTCTGACTAATATGGTAGGGGGGCGAATTGGGGAGGAACCCCAAGTAGGATTCGGCCTACTTGGGGCGCCCTCATGGCTACTCCCTCCTTCCCCCACCTATATATATGTGGGAGGGGGGAGCCTAGCACATCCAGACAATTGCCTAGTCGTGTGCGGCACCCCCCCCCTCCATAGTTTACTCCCCCGATCATATTTTTGTAGTGCTTAGGCGAAGCCCTACGGAGATCACTTCACCATCACCATCACCACGCCATCGTGCTGACGGAACTCATTTACTACCCAAACGTCTTGCTAGATCAAGAAGGCGAGGGACGTCACCGAGCTGAACGTGAACAAAAATCGGAGCTGCCGTACGTTCGGCACTTGATCGGTGGAACGTGAAGAAAGTTTGACTACATCAACCACGTTGTGAAACGCTTCCTCTTATGGTCTATGAGGGTACATAGACATACTCTCCCCCCTCGTGGCTATGCATCTCCTAGATAGATCTTGCATGAGTGTAGGAATTTTATTGAAATTGCATGCTACGTTTTTTGGAGAACATAGCAATAATTCAAAATTTTCCTACGTATCACCAAGATCAATCTAGGAGATTCTAGCAACGAGAGAGAGAGAGAGGGAGTGCATCTTCATACCTTTGAAGATCACTAAGTGGAAGAGTTACAAGAACGCGGATGATGGAGTTGTACTCGCGGCGATTCAAATCGCGGAAGATCCGACCTAGCACCAAACGGACGGCGCGCCGCATTCAACACACATACAGCCCGGGGACGTCTCCTCCTTCTTGATCCAGCAAGGGGAGAGGAGAAGTTGAGGGAGAGCTCCGATAGCACGACGCCGTGGTGGTGGAGCTTGTGGTATTTCTGCAGGGCTTCACCAAGCTCTACGGAGGAGGAGGAGGTGTTGGGGAGGGAGGGGCTGTGCCAAGGGAAGGGGTGCAGCAGCCCGCCCACCCCCACCCCCCCACCCCCTCTATTTATAGGGTTAAGGGGAGAGGGGGCCGGCCCCTCTAGATCCCATCTAGAGGGGGCGGCTAGGAGGGGGAAACTTGCCCCCCAAGCAAGGTGGAGGCGCCCCCTCCCCTAGGGTTTCTAAACCCTAGGCGCCTTGGGCCCTTGGGGGGTGCACCAGCCCAC
>NC_041393.1:120786734-120897849 GCF_002162155.2 Triticum dicoccoides | reverse complement strand
CTCCTTCTTGATCCAGCAAGGGGAGAGGAGAAGTTGAGGGAGAGCTCCGATAGCACGACGCCGTGGTGGTGGAGCTTGTGGTATTTCTGCAGGGCTTCACCAAGCTCTACGGAGGAGGAGGAGGTGTTGGGGAGGGAGGGGCTGTGCCAAGGGAAGGGGTGCAGCAGCCCGCCCACCCCCACCCCCCCCCCCCCTCTATTTATAGGGTTAAGGGGAGAGGGGGCCGGCCCCTCTAGATCCCATCTAGAGGGGGCGGCTAGGAGGGGGAAACTTGCCCCCCAAGCAAGGTGGAGGCGCCCCCTCCCCTAGGGTTTCTAAACCCTAGGCGCCTTGGGCCCTTGGGGGGTGCACCAGCCCACTAGGGGGCTGGTTCCCTCCCATATTCAGCCCATTAAGTCCCCCGGGGCAGGTGGCCCCACCCGGTGGACCTCCGGACACCTTTCGGTGGTCCCAGTACAATACCGATAACCCCCAAAACCATTCCGGCGACTGAAACTGGACTTCCCATATATAAATCATCACCTCCGGACCATTCCGGAACTCCTCGTGACGTCTGAGATCTCATCCGAGACTCTGAAAAACCTTCGGTAACCACATACAATTTCCCATAACAACTCTAGTGTCACCGAACCTTAAGTGTGTAGACCCTACGGGTTCGGGAACCATGCAGACATGACCGAGACATTCTCTGGCCAATAACCAACAGCGGGATCTGGATACCCATGTTGGCTCCCACATGTTCCACGATGATCTCATCGGATGAACCACGATGTCGGGGATTCAATCAATCCCGTATACAATTCCCTTTGTCCATTGGTATGTTACTTGCTCGAGATTCGATTGTCGGTATCCCTATACCTTGTTCAATCTCGTTACCGGCACGTCTCTTTACTCCTTCCATAACGCATGATCTCGTGGCCAACTCATTAGTCACATTGAGCTCATTATGATGATACATTATCGAGTGGGCCCAGAGATACATCTCCGTCATTGACAAATCCCAGTCTCGATTCATGCCAACCCAACAGACACTTTCAGAGATACCTGTAGTGCACCTTTACAGCCACCCAGTTATGTTGTGACGTTTGGTACACCCAAAGCATTCGTACGTATCGGGGAGTTGCACAATCTCATGGTCTAAGGAAATGATACTTGACATTAGAAAAGCTCTTAGCAAACGAACTACACGATCTTGTGCTATGCTTAGGATTGGGCCTTGTCCATCACATCATTCTCCTCATGATGTGATCCCGTTATCAATGACATCCAATGTCCATGGTCAGGAAACCATAACCATTTATTGATCAACGAGCTAGTCAACTAGAGGCTCACTAGGGACATGTTGTGGTCTATGTATTCAGACATGTATTACTGTTTCCAGTTAATACAATCATAGCATTAACAATAGACAATTACCATGAACAAGGAAATATAATAATAACCATTTTTATTATTGCCTCTAGGGCATATTTCCAACAGTCTTCCACTTGCACTAGAGTCAATAATCTAGTTCACATCACTATGTGATTGTAATGAATCCAACACCCATGGGGTTTGATCACATCATGCTTGTGAGAGAGGTTATTAGTCAAGGGTCTGAACCCTTCAGATCCGTGTGTGCTTTACAAATCTCTACGTCATCTTGTAGATGCAGCTACCACACACTATTTGGAACTATTCCAAATAACTGTTCTACTATATGAATCTGGTTTACTACTCAGAGTCATCTAGATTGGTGTCAAAGTTTGCATCGACGTAACCCTTTACGACGACCTCTTTTACCACCTCCATAACCGAGAAAAATTCCTTAGTCCACTAAGGATAACGTTGACCGTTGTCTAGTGATCCATTCCTTGATCACTCTAGTACCCCTTGACTTACTCATGGCAAGGCACACTTCAGGTGTGGTACACAGCACAACATACTGTAGAGCATAGGGGACGACCTTCGTCCTTTCTCTCTCCTCTGCCGTGGTCAGGTCTTGAGTCTTACTCAATACTCACACCTTTTAACACAGCCAAGAACTCCTTCGTTGCCGATCTATTTTGAACTCCTTCAAAATCTTGTCACGGTGCGTATTCATTTGAAAGTACTATCAAGCGATTTTGATCTATCCTTATAGATCTTGATGCTCAATGTTCAAGTAGCTTAATCCAGGTTTTCCTTTGAAAAACACTTTTCAAATAACCCTATATGCTTTCCAGAAATTCTACATCATTTCCGATCAACAATATGTCAACAACATATACTCATCAGAAATTCTATAGTGCTCCCACTCACTTCTTTGGAAATACAAGTTTCTCATAAACTTTGTATAAACCCAATATCTTTGATCATCTCATCAAAGCGTATATTCCAACTCCGAGATGCTTACTCCAGTCCTTAGAAGGATTGTTGCATTGACAAAACCTTCTGGTTGTGTCACATACAACCTTTCCTCAAGAAAACCATCGAGGAAACAATGTTTTGATATCATGTCTACAAGATTTCATAAATAATGCAGTAATTGCTAATATAATTCCAACAGACTCTTAGCATCGCTACGAGTGAGAAAATCTCATCGTAGTCAACTCCTTGAACTTGTCGGAAAACATCTTAGCGACAAGTTGAGCTTTCTTAATGGTGACACTTACCATCATTGTTCATCCTACTTTTAAAATCCATCTGTACCCAACAGCCTTACGACCATTAAGTAGTTCTTCCAAAGTCTACACTTTGCTTTCATACATGGATCCTCTCTCGGATTTTGTGGCCTCGAGCCATTTGTCGGAATTCGGCCCCACCATCGCTTCTCCATAGCTCGTAGGTTCATTGTTGTCTAGCAACATGACCTCCAAGACAGGATTACCGTACCACTCTGAAGCAGTACGCGTCCTTGTCGACCTACGAGGTTTGCTAGTGACTTGATCCGAAGTTTCATGATCACTATCATGAGCTTCTACTTCAACTAGTGTAGGCGCCACAGGAACAACTTCCTGTGCCCAGCTACACACTGGTTGAAGTGATGGTTCAATAACCTCATCAAGTCTCCACCATCCTCCCACTCAATTCTTTCAAGAGAAACTTTTCCTCGAGAAAGGACCCATTTCAGAAAAACAAACTTTTGCTTCCGGATCTGAGATAGGAGGTATACCCAACTATTTTGGATGTCCTATGAAGATGCATTTATTCGTTTTGGGTTCGAGCTTATCAGGATGGAACTTTTTCACATAAGCGCCGCATCCCCAAAGTTTCAAGAAACGACAGCTTAGGTTTCTTTAAACCATAGTTTATACGGTGTCATTTCAACAGAATTATGTGGTGCCCTATTTAAAGTGAATGCGGTTGTCTCTAATGCCTAATCCATAAACAATAGTGGTAATTCGATAAGAGACATCATGGTATGCACCATATCCAATAGGGTGCATCTATGATGTTCGGACACAGCATCACACTATGTTGTTCCAGGCGGTATTAGTTGTGAAACAATTTCCACAATTTATTAATTTTGGGTTTGTTTGGTTTCTGACTAACTTTGCCAAAGATTGCCACACCTAAAGTTAGGCAAGTTTGACCAACTTAGGTGAGTGTTTGATTCAAGCCACATCTTAGGCAAGCCACACTTGGGCCCCACATGGCATACACATAAAAAATGTGGCAAGATTCCCTTAGGCTTTCCAACTTGTGGCTCTCATTTTGATGAACTAACCTTAGGCAAGCTTGGCAAAAATGTGTGGCAAAGTGTGGCAATGCTAGGCCTAGAACCAAACAGCCCCTTTGTACCAAACTCGTAACTCAGATATTCATCTCTATGATCATATCGTAGACATTTTATCCTCTTGTCACGACGATCTTCAACTTCACTCTAAAATTACTTGAACCTTTCAATAATTTAGACTTGTGTTTCATCAAGTAAATATACTTAGCATCTACTCAAATCATCTGTGATGTAAGAACATAACGATATCCATTGCATGCCTCAGTACTCATTGGACTGCACACATCAAAATGTATTACTTCCACCAAGTTGTTTTCTTGTTCCATCTTACTGAAAACGAGGCTTTTCAGTCATCTTGCCCATGTGGTATGATTTGCATGTCTCAAGTGATTCAAAATCAAGTGAGTCCAAACGATCCATCTGCATGGAGTTTCTTCATGCGTACATACCAATAGACATGGTTCGCATATCTCAAACTTTTCAAAAAACGAGTGAGTCCAAATATCCATCAACATGGAGCTTCTTCATGCATTTTATACCAATATGACTCAAATGGCAGTGCCACAAGTAGGTGGTACTATCATTACTATCTTATATCTTTTGTCATGAACATGTGTATCACTACGATCGAGATTCAATAAACCATTCATTTTAGGTGCAAGACCATTGAAGGTATTATTCAAATAAACAGAGTAACCATTATTCTCCTTAAATGAATAACCGTATTGCGATAAACATCATCCAATCATGTCTATGCTCAATGAAAACACCAAATAACAACTATTTAGGTTTAACACCAATCCCGATGGTAGAGGGAGTGTGCGATGTTTGATAACATCAACCTTGGAAATACTTCCAACACATATCATCACCTCGCCTTTAGCTAGTCTCCGTTTATTCTGTAGCCTTTTATTTTGAGTTACTAACATTTAGCAACCGAACCGGTATCTATTAGCCTGGTGCTACTAGGAGTACTAGTAAAGTACACATTAATATAATGTATATCCAATATATTTCTGTCAACCTTGCCAGCCTTCTCATCTACCAAGTATCTAGGGTAGTTCTGCTTCAGTGACTGTTCCCCTCATTACAGAAGCACTTAGTCTCGGGTTTGGGTTCAACCTTGGGTTTCTTCACTAGAGCAGCAACTGATTTGCCGTTTCATGAAGTATCCCTTCTTGCCCTTGCCCTTCTTGAAACTAGTGGTTTCACTAACCATCAACAATTGATGCTCCTTCTTGATTTCTACTTTCGCGGTGACAAACATCGCGAATAGCTCAAGGATCATCATATCTATCCCTGATACGTTATACTTCATCACGAAGCTCTAGTAGCTTGGTGGCAGTGACTTTGGAGAAACATCACTATCTCATCTGGAAGATTAACTCCCACTCGATTCAAGTGATTGTAGTACTCAGACAATCTAAGCACATGCTCAACGATTGAGATTTCCTCCCTTAGTTAGTAGGCTAAGAAACTCGTCGGAGGTCTCATACCTCTTGACGTGGGCACGAGCCTGAAATCCCAATTTCAGCCCTTGGAACATCTCATATGTTCTGCGACGTTTCAAAAATCGTCTTCGGCACCTCAATTCTAAACTGTTTAACATTACTGAACTATCACGTAGTCATCAAAACGTGTATGTCAAATGTTCACAACATCCACAGACGATGTTCGAGGTTCAGCACACCGAGCAGTACATTAAGGACATAAGCATTCTGCGCAGCAATGAGGACAATCCTCAGTTCACGGACCGAGTCCGCATAATTGCTACTATCAACTTTCAACTAAATTTTCTCTAGGAACATATCTAAAACAGTAGAACTAAAGCGCAAGCTACGACATAATTTGTAAAGACCTTTTGACTATGTTCATGATAATTGAGTTCATCTAATCAAATTATTTAATGAACTCCCACTTAGATAGACATCCCTCTAGTCATCTAAGTGATACATGATCCGAATCGACTAGTCAGTGTCTGATCATCACGTGAGATGGACTAGTCATCAACGGTGAACATCTCCATGCTGATTGCATCTACCATACGACTCATGTTTGACCTTTCGGTCTTTCATGTTCCGAGGCCATGTCTGTACATGCTAGGCTTGTCAAGTCAACCTAAGTGTTTCGCGTGTGTAAATCTGGCTTACACCCGTTGCATGCGAACGTTAGAATCTATCACATCCGATCATTACGTGGTGCTTCGAAAGAACGAACCTTCGCAACGGTGCACAGTTAGGGGGGACACTTTCTTGAAATTTTAGTGAGGGATCATATTATTTATGCTACCGTCGTTCTAAGCAAATAATATGTGAACATGACAAACATCACATGCAAATCATAAAGTGACATGATATGGCCAATATCATCTTGTGCCTTTGATCTTCATCTTCGAGGCGCGGCATGATCACCATCGTCATCGACATGACACCATGATCTCCATCATGATGATCTCCATCATCGTGTCTTCATGAAGTTGTCTCGCCAACTATTACTTCTACTACTATGGCTAACGGTTAGCAATAAAGTAAAGTAATTACATGGCGCCTATATTGACTCACATGTCATACAATAAATTAAGACAACTCCTATGGCTCCTGCCGGTTGTCATACTCATCGACATGCAAGTCGTGATTCCTATGACAAGAACAAGATCAATCTCATACATCACATATATAATTCATCACATCCTTTTGGCCACATCACATCATATAGCATACCCTGCAAAAACAAGTTAGACATCTTCTAATTGTTGTTACATGTTTTATGTGGCTGTTATGGGTTTCTAGCAAGAATGTTTCTTACTTACGCAAAAGCCACAACGGTGATATGCCGGTTGCTATTTACCCTTCATAAGGACCCCTTTCATCAAATCCGATTCGACTAAAGTGGGAGAGACAAACACCCGCTAGCCACCTTATGCATTAAGTGCATGTCAGTCGGTGGAACCTGTCTCACGTAAGTGTACGTGTAAGGTCGGTCCGGGCCGCTTCATCCCGCAATGCTGCCGAATCAAGATAAGACTAGTAACGGTAAGTAAATTGAACAAATCATCGCCCACAACTACTTTGTGTTCTACTCGTGCATAGAATCTACGCATAGACCTAGCTCATGATGCCAGTGTTGGAGAACGTAGCAATAATTCAAAAATTTCCTATGTATCACCAAGATCAATCTAGGAGATTCTAGCAATGACAGAGAGAATGAGTGCATCTTCATACCTTTGAAGATTGCTAAGCGTAAGCGTTACAAGAATGCGGATGATGGAGTCGTACTTGTCGCGATTCAAATCGCGGAAGATCCAATCTAGCACCGAATGGACGGCACCTCCGCGTTCAACACACGTACAGCCCGGGAACGTCTCCTCCTTCTTGATCCAGCAAGGGGAGAGGAGAATTTGAGGGTGAGCTCCGGCAGCATGATGGCGTGGTGGTGGAGCTTGTGGTATTTCTGCAGGGCTTCGCCAAGCTCTACAGAGGAGGAGGAGGTGTTGGGGAGGGAGGGGTTGCGCCAAGGGAAGGGGTGTAGCAGCCCTCCCCCCTTTATTTATAGGGTGAAGGGGAGAGGGGGCCGGCCCCTCTAGATCCCATCTAGAGGGAGGACGGCGGCCAGGAGGGGGAAACTTGCCCCCAAGCAAGGTGGAGGCACCCCCTCCCCTAGGGTTTCCAAACCCTATGCGCCTTGGGCCCTTGGGGGTGCACCAGCCCACTAGGGGGCTGGTTCCCTCCCATTTTCAGCCCATTAAGTCCCCTGGGGGCAGGTGGCCCCACCCGATGGACCTTCGGACACCTTTCGGTGCTCCCGGTACAATATCGATAACCCGCGAAACCATTTCAATGATGAAACTGGACTTCCCATATATAAATCTTCACCTCCGGACCATTCCGGAACTCCTCATGACATCTAGGATCTCATCCGGGACTCCTAAAAACCTTCGGTAACCACATACAATTTCCCATAACAACTCTAGCATCACCAAAACTTAAGTGTGTAGACCCTACGGGTTCAGGAACCATGCAGACATGACCGAGACGTTCTCTAGCCAATAACCAACTGCGGGATCTGGATACCCATGTTGGCTCCCACATGTTCCACGATGATCTCATCGGATGAACCACGATGTCGGGGATTCAATTAATCCCGTATACAATTCCCTTTGTCCATCGGTATGTTACTTGCCTGAGATTCGATCGTCAGTATCCCTATACCTTGTTCAATCTCGTTACTGGCAAGTCTCTTTACTCCTTCCGTAACGCATGATCCCATGTCTAACTCATTAGTCACATTGAGCTCATTATGATGATGCATTACCTAGTGGGCCTAGAGATACCTCTCCGTCATACGGAGTGACAAATCCCAGTGTCGATTCGTGCCAACCCAATAGACACTTTCGGAGATACCTGTAGTGCACCTTTATAGCCACTCAGTTACGTTGTGACGTTTGATACACCCAAAGCATTCCTACGGTATCCGGGAGTTGCACAATCTCATGGTCTAAGGAAATGATACTTGTCATTAGAAAAGCTCTTAGCAAACGAACTACACTATCTCGTGCTATGCTTAGGATTGGGTCTTGTCCATGACATCATTCTTCTAATGATGTGATCCCGTTATCAATGACATCCAATGTCCATGGGCAGGAAACCATAACCATCTATTGATCAAGGAGCTAGTCAAGTAGAGGCTCACTAGGGACATGTTGTGGTCTATGTATTCACACATGTATTACGGTTTCCAATTAATACAATTATAACATGAACAATAGACAATTACCATGAACAAGGAAATATAATAATAACCATTTTTATTATTGCCTCTAGGGCATATTTCCAACAACGTTCCCCAACATTCTTTAGGTATTATAAAGGATGTGAAGCTTGTAAAAAGTTTGGTGACATCCAGTTGGCTCCCGCTGCTATGTTACATCCTATTATCAAGTTGTGGCCTTTTAGAGGTTGGGGATTAGACTTTATTGGAGAGATTAATCCTTCTTCAAAGGGGCATCGGTTCGTGTTGGTGGCAACTGATTATTTCACTAAATGGTCTGAGGCAATACCACTCAAAAATACTACGCATATGGAGGTAATTCAATTCATAACTGAGAACATTATTAATAGATTCGGCATTCCTCAAATATTAACCAAGGACCAAGGTTCATCTTTTATGTCACATCAAGTTAGAGAATTTGTCGAATCGTATATAATAAAGTTGCTCAATTCCTCTCAGTATTATGCCCAAGCCAATGGATAAGCTGAGTCTAGTAATAAAATATTAGTCAAGCTCATCAAGAAGAAGATTGAGGATAATCTAAGGAGATGGCATGAGTTATTGTCTCAAGCTTTGTGGGCACACAGAATCTCAAGTCATGGTGCTACAAAGGTAACTCCATATGAGCTCGTATATGGTCAAGAGGTCGTTTTATCGGCGGAAGTGAATTTGAATGTTTTGAGAATAGCCAAACAAAATGATTTATTGGCAGTGGACTTTTATACTTGATGATGGACTATATTGATGAAGTCGCCGATAAACGTTTGGCTGCTTTGAAGGCCATAGAGAGAGAGAGATAAGTTGAGGGTGGCAAGAGCAATAAGAAGGTCAAGTTGAAGAATTTTCAATTTGGCGATCTTGTGTGGAAGGTGATTCTACCAATTAGTTCAAAAGACAGAAAATTCGGGAAGTGGAATGTCCTTTTAGGATTACAAGAGCAGTTCACAAAAACTCATATTTGGTTGAATCCATACAAGGGACATTGTTACCTCGAGCTCTCAATGGAAAATATTTAAAAAAGTACCACCAAAGTGTGCGGCAAGAAGCTTAGATAGACAATAGCCAAAATATAACTATCGTCCTAAGCAAAGACATGGCCGATAAATAACTATCGCCCTTAGCATAACCACGGCCGATATATACTTATCGTCCTAAGAACATATAAATGGCCGATGGAGTGTTGACATCGTCCTTAGAACAAACTTGGTACAAGTTATTTTTCGGCACGCTAGCTTTGCCGAAAAACAGGGGGACATGTGTTGACGCTCAAAAGTGGCACAGTCATAAAAGTAGCTTAGGCTATATCAGGACTAATTCAAACGATGATTGGAAGTCACTCTGGGTGGCTCTCTTCAAGAAGATCAAGATAGATAGGAAGATGGTCCAAAATGGAGGTTAGATGCAAAAGTTATGACAATCTCATAGATGCTCGTGTTGACATTAAATTATAAAATGGCCAGAAAAAACTCAATTAAGCTCTGCGTGAATGGAAAAAGTTCCAACATGAAAGTTGTGCGTCTCATCGAAACTGTTGATTTTGATATAAAGATCGTCTTAATCCTAGATCGTATCCAACCTGTGGAGCTAAAACAAGGTCAGAAACAGAAGTTGCAGAGTCATTTTGGACCGACCGAGTTGATTTGACTCGGTGAGACCGAGTTGACTTGGAGGAATTCCGAATAAAACCACTTGGAAATTCCGAGTGAGATACTGAAGATTACAGAAGGTTAGCCACGTTCACTCGGTGAGACCGAAAAAACCCACTTGGTGGCTCCGAGTTGATCCGGACAATTGCCAAAGATTCCTGTCTGAGTTAGGTTAGGGTTTTGATGTTTTGGGCAGAATTTTTAGTCCTTTTCTTGTACGGAAAGTCCAGCTGCCTCATAAATACATGAGAAGTGACGGCCAATTGAACAATCACAAAACACATCTACTAGTTTTCATCCACGTTTTGTCTCTCCCTTGTTCTTGCTTACTCGTTCTTTGTTGTTCTTTGTGTTGGAGAGCTGCGAATCCCGAGGCTCTAGGGGCGGTTGGACCGACCTAGGGCATCCCATAGCCGCCGCACTCTCTGACAGGGTCCCTCAAGGGTGTGTGGTGTTCGGGTCTTCAAATGTTCTCGCTGGTCGTCTTGTGAATCACGCTTCCAGTGAGACTCCTTCGATGTGTGCTGCGGTGCACCACCCGGCGTCGAGGGTATACGGTGACACGTACGTGACAGACGTCCGAACAACTGCAAACCTCTATCGGTTGCTTTCAGTTTGTGGGGATTCGGACGCCTGGGTTGGTCCGTGAATGTTTGGTGAACGGCGTTGAAGGGCTCAAAATGTCTGGACCACACGGTCTGAATGTTTATGGGCGATTTGACGTACAACATTGGAGATGTCCTAAACGACGTTTCTACCATGAAACGCAGCCGCCGAAAATATAGGAAGTAAACATCGACGAAAGCAACATTTCCTCCTACGTCTACAATGTATCCACTACTCTCGTTTGTCTCACTGTTATCTGCATGCCCCACCAAGCAAGAAGTTAGTGGCATACAGTGGAAGCTCAGCGCATCAATCCGAGCCACCCCAACCTTCTGCTCCTCGCACCTCGCCCATGCACGCAGAGTGCAGAGAACACTTTCAAATGCACATGTAATGCTTCCTTTGTCCCATAATATAAGAGCGTTTTGACACTAGAGTACGTGTAGAGTTGGGAGTTACTAGACTATATTTCAATTTTTTCTTCAAAAACTCCAGGGTTCAGACTTTGCTTCTCCACACCTCCGCTCCGCCGAGGAGCCCGTGCTTTCAGCTTCAGCCATCGTCCTCATCCATCCACCAAATCACCCTCCATGCCGATTAAATGCCCGCAGCGCAACACGAAACAGGAACCGTCGCCGTCGCCGATCGAGAGCTACAGGACAGAGGGGTGGGAAGCAACAGTAGACAGTTAAAATCCAAAGGAGAATCCATTGACAGCCACTGTTCGGTGCATTTGCTGCCGCGGCAGAAGCGCCATGCTGCCGCCGAGCAAGAAAGCGCACTCTGACGACCGACCGACGAGCTCCGCAGCAAAGGATTCGCGACGGTCAGGGGCTGGCCGGGCAGCAGCAGCATGCACGGTTCTGTTAGATGGGGAAAGCGCATGCACGCCTGGCTCGCAGAGACCACGGCCTGGGTCGGTCCATAGGCCCGTGCTGCCGTGCAGCGCAGTGCTTGCTTTCTTTCTCTCTTCTTTCCTCCCGGTCCTTTAAAGGTGATAGGCCGGCGCCCGTCAGCCTTCTCAGGGCTTCTTGCATGGAAGTTTCAGCCTTTCGGGGTGACCAGCCGAGGCCTGAGCAACTCCTCTTTTTTTTACCCAGAGCTGCAACAAAGAAAGACTTATCGTGGTGAAAAAAATCTGACGGTGGAGCAAAAGCTTGCTCGGTGCACCTAGCTCTGTACTTCATTTCGTCTTGTCCATGCATGTACGTCTCCTTCCCTGAAGAAAAATGACTTGTACGGCTCATGGCGCTACGGACGGAGGATCCAGAAATCTGTTGACGAACGGACGGACGGCCCCAGCGACGCTCATCATAAAAGACGTGCGACGTCGATCCATCTTAACTATGTCATGTACAGGCGGCCTATACGTACCAATCATGCATGGGCGATGGAGAGCCGATTAGTTTCAATCTGGCAGTGCAGGTTTGTCTCTTCCTCCATGAAATAGAAAGCTCAAACCAGGCCACTGCTCCCGACGACGTACTAATGGCGCTCCTTGACTCGCTTCTACGAGCGGCCATGCTATGCATGCACAGCTCGCCGGATAGATAGATACCCAGTTTTGTCGCGACGAGCTTAAAACCTGGGGCCGAGCATCTTACCGGCCAAGGAGAAACTGATGTGATAGATAGAGAATAGCGTATGTGATCCATCGTCCACGCATTTGTTTTACCTGAAAATGGCGCGGCTCTGGTGTATACAGGGATGGCATCTTGGCTTGGGTAATTCCGGTAATATGTAGACGTATGGCATGAAACAATTATAGCAAATGACACAGCGTTATAGATAGATAGTACTGCTAGATCACAGGCGTGCAGGCGTGCACAGAAGACACCCTTTGGAATTAAGCGCGCAGATGCAGAGTACATTTTCTGCATCATGGGTGTTAAGTGGTCTTGAGCATAGTCATTCATATGCTAAATCCATGACCAGGGAGTTATTTTTAGTTCATCGTCATATCATAAGGACATATGCACTCTCCTTTCCATTAATTCATTGAAGATGTCGATTCCGAGGCTACATCAACTCATCAGTATTGTGGGGTCATGTTATGCATTACCATTGGAGCACCCCCATCACCTTTAGGTTGTTTAGCCTATGAAAACATCTTACGTTTTGGGATGGATGTAGTTTTTTTTAGGAATAGTTTTTTTTCCGGAAAAGGAACAGTTATATTAGCACTTTGGACTCCCGTTACATTTCCTATTTTGAAAGTGCCAAAAATGTTTTTCCCCATCTCATTTACTTAGGGTGAGTTGTCCGATTAACTAATAGAAAACCAAGCGAAAACCATTACAAACGCCCACACTGTCATCATAGAACATGACAACACAAAAGGCACCGGATAACCTGGCTACCATTGCAACGGTGAGAGTTGAGATTAAGATTGTTTGGAGACGCAACCTGTGGTGCCGTATTTGTCAACACAGGTATGGGCGTATGGGCAAGAACTGAAGACATTTAGGCCGTCCCATACCAAATGAGACGAGGAGTTGCACGCCATGCTCTGTGCTACTCCTGTGGAAAGAGGCAGCAGAAAGGCGACACAACGGCACTAGCTGTAGCTAGTGTCACGTGCTAATATCGGAGATTTTCGTCTTCGGCAGACAATTTATTGGAAAAGAGCTGCATTGGCTGGCAATTTTCTGGTCTGCCATGCTCTACTGGGCATTTTAACCTACCAAATGGGCAAAGTAAGGTGTGCAGACACTGTTTATTTTGACGACCACAAAATGACACAAGTTTTTTTTTCTTTTTACGGGGATATAACTTTTTTTTCTAACTTTTTTTGCATGATAATACGTGTCTCATTAATAAAATAAAGATTCAGTTACAAGCCACGTAAACATCGACATTACATGACTGAAAAGATAGGATAATCCTATGCAAAAAACGAGCGCCTGCCCCTCTCCACTAAGGAAAAGGAGACAAATCACCTCTTCACCCGAGCTCGATGCGGCTCCATCGCTGATCAGCAGCTTTATGGACCTTCAAAGTAGCTTGCTTGAAGCAAAACCATTGCCATTGAAAGAATCAGACCAGTGCAACATGTCCCTGGACACGCCATCGAACTCCAAAACTGACATCCCCCACACGACTATGACGCCGGAGGAGGAAACCAAAACTGTCAGCCTTCGACCACAAACCCAGCACAACATGCACCATCTTTCAGCTGTCACTTGCGTAGACAACCGTCTGCGCGTACTCCTGGACGACAAAACCTCCCTGCTCCACCATGACGTCGGAGACAACGCCGCAGCAACGGGGACAGAGCAGAAGGAGAGACACACCTGATGGAGTCACCGCCGCCGCCTCGCCGACACCATCCATGAACCCTAACACCGCCGATCTGAAGGATCGGCAAACACACGATGCCATCAACTCCGAGATGCCGCCATGATGAGCACCTCCAGTGTGGGAGTGGAGTTGAGGCAAATTTATTCGCCCGAGCATCGCTTCCACCACCCCAACGACACAACACGACCTACAAATCCAAATCCTAACTACAGAGCAGAGGAACGGGGTCCCCTCTCCCTCCTGCTGCCGGAGCAGCAGCCGGAGGGAGGGGGGCCAACGGCCTGGCCGGTGGAGATCGGTGGAAGAAGATCCGCCTCCCTAGTCGCCTGGTTGTGGCGGCGGCTAGGGTAGGGGAAAAACGCCTCGCACCGGAGGATCACACTAAAACTTTGATTAGCGAGGTCTCTCGTATTGTATTGTACTGTAGTATTGTACCACCTGTTATGATAGCCTAATGAAGTCAAACTTTTATCATCTTTCATCTTCTTTTTTCATCCTTGAATCCAGTTTATCTGTTTATGTAACTGCAAATCCGCCTGCTGCATTTCAAATTATCAATAAAATCAAAACTTACAAAAGTTTTCTTAGGTAACCATTGGGTACTCAAAAATATTGTCTACAAAGGTGCGACGAACCGCAATTAGATGTGGTCATGCTACGACATGGAGACAACCTTACATTGGTGTCATCAAACATATAGTGCTAGAAGGTTAAATCAGAGATCATATTCTCAATTGAGACAGTGTCATCCCTTCGTATCTCCTCCCAAGAAAAGGTGACTATGGTTTCTGCCTCCCATAGGCGTCGCCGCCGATCTACCACGTCTCCTATGGCCTTAGGGCCATGGGTGTGCGGTGGATCCCGGCCGTTGCCGGCGGGAGGGCTATATTTTTATGTGCTTCTTCAAGTTTTGTTAAGGTTTGTGTCCTGTCCAGGAGGACGAGGCGACGACAGCTTACTGAAGATGGAATAAGGTTCTCCCTGCCTAGCCCCCGTCCCAATGGTGCGTCTAGCATCGTCGGAGGACGCATAGCGATGTGTCTCCGGCGGATCTCGCGGGATTCGGTCGGTGGTTGTTTTGGTGGATCTGCTCGGATCCAGTCTTTCTTCTTGTTTGTTCATGTGTCTTCATGTTGGATCCTTCCGATCTAAACTTCTCTTTATTAGTGGTGGTTTCTGTTCTCAAATGTTGGTCCTATGGGGCCTTGGCACGACGACTTCCCGGTCGTCTACTACAATTAGTAGTGCCAAGCTCCGGCAAGGGGAGGGGGGCGATGACGGTTGCACGCCTTCGGCTCACTTCAGTGCTTGTAGTAGTCGCTAGGTAGTCTAACAATCTGGATGTAACTTTTATTATTTCTGGTGTTCGCTGTACTGCCATGATTGAAGATGGATACATCAAAAGTTTCCTGCAAAAAAAATGAGACAGTGCCATACTCATCATTGAGTTAGAAGACTCTACCATTTCTAGTTGTTCAGACCATCCAAGTAATTAGGACGGCAATCTTTGTCCACATTGCGTAGTTAGGTGTCCCCCGTGGCTCGAGTGACAAAATATCATCAAAGTCGTTGGAGGCATGATACCAATCTTATGCTTGATTCGAGCGCTAAATATGCAAAAGGAGGACATGCATTCACAAGTTTTAGAGTGGGCCTCTCATGTGGGATAGATGTTATTTTGGTTGAGAATTTTGTGGCACAGATTTTTCATAGTGTTGAATTATTCTTGGCAGAGAAGCCAGGCAAAAAAAAATGTTTGAAATTTTTGATCCCCAGATGATGACAACATTTGGGACTCCATTTTCTTGCTTAGCGAGCTGCAGATATGCTCCCCCTATGGAGAAATCTATCCCACCCAGAACGAAGCATTCGTTAGGGAAGGAGGCTACTAAGGTGGACAAGAGCAGGTATGCTTCATGCTAAAATGATGTGGTCTGGCCATTTCCAAATAATCTTTTATAGGTACGTGGGAGGCTTTATAAGAGGATTTTTAGTGGAATTTCGGGTGTCATCTACGAGTAAATTGGAGAGGATGGAGCACATTCTAGGAAAACTTGAGGAAGGGACTATATTTTGAGTGCTTAGTTTTTGAATGTATAAATCACTGAACATTTTAGGTTTGCACACCAAGCAATAAGACATTTAGCACCAAAGCAAGTGCCCCCGAGCAACCCAATAGAAATCACACCAAATTTTTTCAATAGCTTCAGTAACATTTTTTGGAAGGAGGAAGGATGACATTAATTAAATGACTAGCCTATTTAACACCGCGGAGACTAAGATTAGATGTCCTCCTTTGTAGAGAAGCTAGACTTTCCAGTTAGTTAAGAACTTTTGACACATGGTAATTATTGGTTGGAAGGCGCTTGATGGAAATTTGAGGGAAGCTTGAGGGGAGAGTGGGGCCACAAAATATACTTGTTCAAAGGAAGAAATCTAGCCATCAGGGGGGATTAGAACATTGGAGGATGTGAGGGAAGAAATTTAGTGAAGAGGATGGAATAAATGGATATCACCGTCGGCTTTAGCAATGCAACAAGTTAGTGGAGCATCTCAGTGGTGATGTTGAAAAGGTAGAGGTATGGAGGAGGGATACCATATTTTGCTATTGATATAGTCTCCATGAACACCGGTAAGGAGGACACCAATTTTCCCGGTGGATAGGATATCCTTGTTCCATGCACGGAAGATGGGGGAAACCACGTACAACTAAGATTTCAAGGAGGGGATTCTAGACAATGTAATTATAGGTCTTCTCTAAAGTCTAATTTGATGGCCGGGAGCTTTTTGCGAGAATGACATGTCCAATAGATTAGTTAGAAGAAATGGAGTGAAAGGCTTGCATATGACAGATTTCGAGAGAGATGGAGTGAAAGGCATCAACCATGCTATGATGGTCAAGTCTCGTTTTTTAGAAAATAATACGCCGCAATTGAACCACTCACCTAGTCACCTTGAATGTTAGTCAAGAAAAAGATTGAAACCATGGAAGAGTGTGAGGTTTATCTGTGTTCCAAAATTTCAGATAAAACCCAGCATGGAGGTCCATTCATAAGTGATCTACACGTTATAAATGATCAAATTAACGGAAAATGCAATAGGTCCTCGTAAAGTAGAACAAACCAGCGATGATGGAGTGAAAGGCATCAACCATGCTATGATGGTCAAGTCTCGTTTTTTAGAAAAAGAATACGCCGCAATTGAACCACTCACCTAGTCACCTTGAATGTTAGTCAAGAAAAAGATTGAAACCATGGAAGAGTGTGAGGTTTATCTGTGTTCCAAAATTTTAGATAAAACCCAGCATGGAGGTCCATTCATAAGTGATACACACGTTATAAATGATCAAATTAACGGAAAATGCAACAGATCCTCGTAAAGTAGAACAAACCAGTAAATAATGCATTGTACGGACATATGTCAACTTTGAGTCTTTTGACCACTTGTTTGTCGGTGCTTATCTTTCGGCTACCAACCCCAAAATGACGCACCCAAAATCACACGTTATTTGCCGAGTATTATTTAGTTTTCCCCGTACTAAATGATCATGCATATGTGTGGCCTACTGAGCATATGGATTGGCACTGTTGTTGAACTACCAAAAAGATAGAGCACCAGCGGTCTGATGTGTGCTCGATAATCATACCCACATGAATACATTTCTTAAAAAAAAATCAAGGCAATATTATGCATAATCATAGCCCTCCAATCCCAAAGTTATGGGCACCATCTTCGGAACAAAAACAGTGCATCACGTGCAAACAAAATGCAATATAAATAGGGTTATCTGATTGACAAAATACTTGAAGCCGCGTCAAACTTGGCATGCATACTGGACTGTAGCACAGACCAACTAATTTTGTACTATTGCCGTCATTTTAGCGAACGTGCTTGGCATGCTAACACAAGTTCTTATTCTCGTTTATCTGTAACGCTGTAGCCGCCGGCATTGCAAAAGATACAGGTGAGCGAAACGTTAGCTTGAGCCGCTATCATTTCGAAGAAATAATTGGAACAACTATTCTTCCAACAAATAGAACAAATAATTGTTGTTGGAGAAATAATGTCGCCTGCTTTTGCCATTCCAGCAGCAGGCGTCCAGTTGTAAATCTGGGGCTAGACTGCTAAAGCTGCGACAGTCCTGGTCCAACGCGGCACTACAGTTTTGGATGATTGGTTCCTCTCAGACAGGCAGTCTCAGCCTACAAGCTTCTGGTAAAGTGTAATCCCATATTTTCCATAGGTATATATATTCTCTCTATTTTCGAACGGAAAACAGGTGGCCACAACATGTGGGATGTGCAGCACAGCAGCAGAACAAGACCAAGGTTCACCGTCTGTTCTTCTTTTTTGGTTAACCCGATTTTAGACATATAGTTTGAAGGGGCTCGAACTGGGTTCTGTTTACTAGTAGTATTTAAGATACACAAACTCTGTGGCATTTCCATTCCTACAGCAATATAGATGAAGTATCAAATCCAAATGTGAGACACATATAGTATATGCATGGGTAGTGAGTGGCAAGAAACATGCATGGAAAAGATATAAACTTTTTTTATCAATGAGGGTGGAGTATACTTACACTGTTTGGCGCCACATTTGTAGCCCAAGCCATGCATGCTCCACACTGCCCTAAAACGACCATCTTTCCAGCTGCAGTCCCTCTCACCACAGGCCGATGGACGAGCAGATAGATGGCGCTCTGCGTTCATGCATGATGCATGCGGAAAGGATTGCGGTTATCATTTATATATCGACAAGAAGCCGCTCCTCCGTCAGGATCATCGCCTACTCTGCGGGTGAAACTTCATCGGCCTATCCTGAAAATGACAGGAGAGGAGGGAGGGAGGCCGCCTTTCTCCTCCTCCTCCTCATTTCCATTCCGTCCATGCAGATTTTTGAACAGTGCTGCATGCCGACTACTCAAGACACCACTACACGTCGAGAACTGGAAATATTTTTGTTCGTTTGGATCCCGCAAATGACAAACATGCATGTAGTACTGGTGCAATTATTAAGGCGTAGTAGTAGTACCCTACTAGTGCATGTCCAAGTCATGGCCAAAGTTGGCCATGCTTTTGCGGTGGTCAATGGGATCTTTGGTAAAGCGGGAGGGAGGGAAATCCAGTGGTACATGCTGCCTGCATGCAACCAGCTAGCTAGCTGCCCATGGCACGAGCTGCTAGTACTACTACCTTCTTCTTTGGAATCAAATCTAGATCGCCGAGGTGATGATGAGAGGGCCTCAGGCTTTGAGAGAGGGGGGTCAACCGTGTAATGATGCAGGTTAGGGGGCCTCGTGTTAGACGTGGGATGACGTACGTGTTATGGATGGTGGCTGTGTGGAGAGGTCAACAAGGACCAATGCCTTTTTCCCTTTCGATACTGTCAGGACACAGGGATGAGAAGAAAGCCGTTCGTTTTGACGGTGCACGTTTCGGTCATCACGCAATCAGATCTTCACGGGACGTGGTACAGAGGGCCCCGCCATCCTCTCGAGGCCGGCCTAAAAGGGAGAGGGCACCTTCCCCGGAAAGAATCGTCCCCATTGTAAGGCCTGGGTTGATCGTGACCGTTCGTTTCTCATCGGGCGACTCGCCGTCGATGTCGACGTGCGCGGGTTTCCGGTCTATCTCTATCGATCCCGTGGGGCTCCACTCATGAACCACAGGATCGGAGGAGGGGAGACACGGAGAGGGAGGGGCGTACGTACGTGATTGGTCAGTTGTCTGACTGTCTCCTCCTCACTGCATGGTGGATGAATGGGTCTGCGGGACATCGAGCTCAAGGTCAGACAGAGCCCTGTGGGAAAAAAAGTTTATTCCTCCGACGGTCGATCGGCGATTCGCTCAGCTCGGATCGGATTTCTAGACGGATTTATTCGTGCTTGCGTGTGCAGATCTCCTTGTAGTTTGTGAGTCCCGCTCCAGCTCCAGCTCGGCCCGGCACGATCAGGTAAAACTCAGGTTCGTGAGGTGTATGAACGCGAGCACGGAACAAGACTGAAGCGCCCGGTTGCAAGGAGTGTGGGTGCATATTTGGGTCCCTGCGACTTATTTCTCCCTCATCATGTACCGTACTTAACTATTCCACTACTCATAAATCCTAATCATGGTGTCTTTGCCTCGATGCCCCTATGTAGGTCGAAGATCCATGTTGTGATTGCTAGATTAGTTTAAGGATAGCACGTGAATCCCTTAGCAAAATGGCACGTGGATCTCTTCGAGAACAAGATACTCACCTGTGACATGGGCCGCATCTCGATCTGTTTTTTCTCTGCTTTCTCCAACATTTTTTTTCCTGAAACGACGCAAAAGACTTGTCGTTTTCATTAATTAAAAAGAGAGTAAGAATTGCCGATTAATTGTTGGGAAACCAAGCCAAAATCGATATAACCCAACCCACGTAACATAACATGGATGCCACCGGCCAACCTGGCCACATGGAGAACATGGAGTTACAAAGAAGAAAGGAACATCCGTCGAGGAGCCACGAGTGCCATTGTTATCACCGGTTGGCAGGCCGAACAAATGACTCCGACTTCGCCATAGAGTACCACCTACGAATCCTTTCCGCAAACAACAACACCAAGACCATGATAGGCCATGGCAACATACGGTGACGAGTGTACATTTCACGCTCATCACGTTGTTGTTTGAACCGTTTTATCTTAGAACATTCAAGAAAATCACTCCGATATTGTCATTAGTGATTAATGGATTTGTCACGCAGTTGCCCTTATGAAAGGACTTAGGTGTGGAGTCATCACAACGTAGGTTAGCTCGAAGGGGTTGAACAGGACAAACGGCACAGAGTTTACCCAGGTTCAGCCCCTCACAACGAGGTAAAAGCCTACTCTTGCTTTTGTTGACTATTGCTCGAATATCGATTACAAGGGAGCGGAATCGCTTGACCTAGCTATAGATCAATTGTTTCTTGAGTTAACCCGCCGCCGGGTCTCGCCTTTATATACACAGGTCGAGGTCTGGTGGCTTACAATAGTCCAGTTCGGGTTCATATAACATAACCGACTCTGGTTCTAAGTCGCCTTGCCTTGCTAGGCAAGTCACCATATCGCGGCTCACACCTTCGGGTCTTGAGATGCCTCCGGGTCTTGGGCCTTCACCAGGCCTGCTTGTAAGCCGTCGTCTTCATGTCTTGTATCCTTGGGCCTACTTGGGCCTTTACCTATGAGCCATCAACGGTGTAACCCAACCCCTCAATGGCGGGTCACACCATGGGGTTGTATCCCCAACATTAGGCACCATATTATTTTGAACCAGTTCATATCAATCTTCATCCTTTAGCCAAGGAATCTGATTGACTTATTTCCAACATTGATCGTTATAAATTTTCATGACCCGCCATGATGACAAATGGTGTCACGTCATTAAATTCAAAAAAACCCCATGACGTCACAACGGATCTTTGCAGTAATCTATCATTCCGAAAATCAAGGTGCCTCCACTGTTCGGATAATCATGACATCCCCTCGATATCCGTGCCTGCCATTTTACCGTTTCACTTTCCCCTTATAAATAGGCGTAGTGGGGTCCTTTTTCACTTTTGCCCTCGCCCCTCTCTCTTCTTCTTCCTCGCGTTGACCCCCGCTGCCGAAGCTCCGCCGCCCCAGTCGACCTTCACCAGCAGCTCCATCCAGACCGCTGCATCAACCTAATTGTGACCAGAGATCGCGACACACTCCTGTTGTTCTTCAGCATCGCCAGGTGTTCATCCTTTTCTACTTTCAATCTGCATTAGGTCGCCCTAGTTCGTTGGTGTTCATCGTGTTCCTCCAAGTTCATCGCAGTTCATTCACCTCTGACTTAGTTCAATCCAAAAACGATACTGAAGCCGTGCGGTAATAGTTTTAGCATTAGTCTCAAATCGTAGACGCACCCTTTATTCATGAGATTCAATCCGCAGCTTACTAGTTCTTCCGCGGCCATGCTTTAGGTTTAAATCTTTCCCCCTTTGTGAACCGCGGTAGATCTGTAATTGTAATTGTAATCTGTAAAACTTGTTTGTCCAACACTGAGTAAAAATTCCCCAATCTTGAATCCATGGACATTTGACCCGTCTTTCTATGTTTTGGGCGGCTTAAAGAACGACCTTATAACCCACCGTCACCTGACCAGCTTAACCATGAACTCGTGATTCTCCAGCAAACGGCTGGCTTAAACATGAATTTTGCCATCATTAAGCGGTTCATCATCATGATATTAACCCGCCATACTTTTATTCCCAAGCGATATCTATTAACCCACTAGCAATGACTAAAGCTCCCACTTCTTGTGACTGGGTTGCCTCTGAAATCTCTGAACTTTCTCTCACTGAATATGTTGACATGGGAGTCTTGCCAGCAAAAGATGTCATCCATTGGCAAGTTCCAGGGGTTGAAATTAAGGGCCTGTTCTAAAGTCCTCCCAACTCTCCCAACTCCAAAAATTCTGCTTCTTAACCCAGCTTCTCACTCCATGTAGCGATTCACATTCGTTCGGCAGTGAAAACAGCTTCTCTGTCGTCATTTTGGGCTGGTAGCGGCTGCTCACATGTCTAGCGCCATATTGGGCTGGGTGGAAATCGTCCCATGGGCCAAGCATGCATCCCAAAAGAGAAGGAGAGAGGTGTTTCTGTACGAGAAAGGAGCCACGAGCCAGTTTTCACGAGGAAAGAAGGGAGGAGAGAGACTAAACGAAACCTTATGTTCACTTGGCGGTGGCAAACCACGTAATTTTAGCCAACTCCACATTTTGGAGGATTCCTGAAGCTGCGATTTCCTAACTTCTCCAACTCCACGCTTTTTACACTAGGATCCATCCAGCTTCTCAAATCTAAGCTTCTGGAGCTAGAATCATTCGGCTCTGCTTCGCACATGGAGTTTGTGAAGCATGGAGTTGGAGGACTTCAGAACAGGCCCTAAACCTCAACCTAAAGAAGGTGAATTTGTCATCTTTGCGGATCACCTCCTCTGTGGCTTCTCACAACCCGGGTCAAAATTCTTCCGGGATGTTCTCCATTTTTGTAAGCTTCATCCCCAAGCCATCGACCCCAACTCTATTTTCGATATATGCAACTTTCAAGTCTTCCGCGAAGTGTACCTTCAACAGGAACCTGAGGCTGATCTGTTCAGAGAGTATTTCTATCTCAACCACCAAACTGAGATGACCGATGCACATAGTCTCACACTTGATGGGATTTCTATTCAGAGGCGACGAGACATTGTTTTCCCTGTGGCTGTACTGCCTAGTCACCCCAAAGATTGGAATCACACGTGGTTCTATTGTCAAGACACATCTTCGGCTTGTGAAAACCCCCTGCCGGGTTTCCGCCCTTTTCGGCTTAGTCCTACGCACACGCTTCCAGATTGTATCTCTGCTGTAGAACGGGCTAAATATTCAACCACCTTTTCAAAGATAAGAGCCCTGATGGCCAACGGCCTATCTGGAGTAGACCTAGTCCATTGTTGGGTCTCTTGGAGAATTTTACCATTGAGACGTCGCAGCGGCTTAATGTGTAAGTACACATGCAACACAAAGGATTCTCAACGCTATAACCAGACACCCTTGACTGATGAGGAAACCACCGCTATGGTTAAATACTTGGAGAAACACTGGAGAATTGCCGCAAAGTGGGAGTAAACCCCTTCTGTACGCTTAACCCGGCTCTGCCTGTAAGTATCTTTGATAAATATTCAATGTATTTACCTTATTACTTGCATTTCATACTGCTCAACCTATTGCTTATGTATCCAAAGGCCAACTCCCATTTCTCGAACAAAAAGCTGCAAGCCGCCGTCCTTGTGAAGAAGCTTAAGACCAAGGCCCGTGGTCCGGATCGCCGTAAAAAACTAGTAGCAGAAGATCTTATCAAGCTAGATGATTCGGAGGTAGAACTTGACTCCCTTGGTCGCCCTTTTATGCAACTTATTGATGATGACTCTTCTTAGGATGACACAGAGACAAGTCAAGCCGACGTTGTAGAGGTAATCCCTGTCTCCTCCACTCAGAACCTTTGCCAAGAAAGAGAGCTCGGTGAGTCATCCGGAAGGTGAAATTTTCTCATCCTCTTGCTCACTTGGATCCCAACTTTCTTTTGAAGAAACAGCAACACGAGCCAAGACGCCCGACCCGGAGCGGCGACTCTCAAGATCTCATCTCTGGCTTACCCAATACTCCTACTCCTCGCAAGCGTTGTCATGAGGTGCCACATAACCTAGACTCACTTTATCCATTAGCCGGCCACATACGTTAACCTCTTAATCCTTCCAACTCAAATTATCAGAAGACACCTCCGTCGTCCGCCGATACTACTAGAACCCATATGACTGTCTTCAAAGTTACCCAAGGGTAAGTATTTTCAAGTGTTTATCAATGACTTGTAATGATATACTCATATATTTTGTATCTTTGTTGTAGGGGCATTGCCAAAGCAGGCAAGAAACAAAAACTGGGCGGGTCTTCCAAAGATCCCAAACTTGTTGACTAGGAGAAACAGATAGAGGAAGTTTTTGAGACCCTCAGTCAAGACCCTAAAGAGACTGTGAACAACCCGCCACCATCAACTGATGCTGCCATCCTCGAACAGATGGACATTGAACTTAACCCGGCGGCAAGCCATGATCCGCCGAGCCCTAAGTCGCCGACTCCTCCGAAACCAGCTGAAGAGATCCCTCTTGAAAAGGAATCTGATGACGTAACCATCACTGGGCCGGCTCATACAATGCCAGTGGTTTCCACTATACTAGCCAAACATGGCACCAAGGAAAAATCTCCTTCCTTGGAGAAAGGTAAATTGAAGCTGGATCTGGAAAGCTATGCTGCCCTCAGTGCAAACGACATCCACATCGGTTATCTGAACCACCTTCAAACTTGCCATGACCTGGAAGCCAGCTTTGTGAACCTTATGAAGGAACTCTATGAGGTACGTTGCTCCCCTCTTTCCATGTGTATTTATATAGCCTCCAAGTCTAGAGTATAGGAAGATATTGAGTATACTGTAGACTTGTAACTATTCCAATTTGCAAACCTCGAGGACCGGCTTAAGTTTACCAAGATGAGCCAGAACTATTCGAATGATTGAAACAGTCAAATGTAGCCCTCAAGGCCGTCTTACCTTAATAAAGTGAGCTAAGACTTATAGTCACTGAAGAAATTCAAACATGTAGCCCCCAAGGGCCGGCTTAACTTAATAAAGTGAGTCGGGACATAGTTAATTAAGAAATCCAAACCTGTAGCCCCTAAGGGCCGGCTTAATCTGACAATAAGCTGGATCTTCAATGGCCTTAATAGAATGAAACCTGTAGCCCTCAAGGGCTAGCTTAATCTGACAAGATAAGATGGGTCATAATAGAAATTTAAAATGACCTACATTAGCCCCCAAGTGCCAAGTATATTGCTTGCAATGTGCTTGGGACTTAAAAAGACCTATTCCATAATCAAATTGCCTCTATGCTGAGTTGTATTTATGATCTTCAATTCTGTTTTGCAGGAGGCTTTGAGCCTTAATGACTCGTAGTTGGGCGAGTTGGGAAAAGTACTTAAACACCAAGAAGTTGTAACCCTCAAGGCTCAGACCAAGTTCAAGTTTAGCTTGGAAGAAAATGAAAAGCTTAAGGCCAACTTTACCACAGAGAGAACTGTCTGGGACAAAGAGAGGACCATATTACTGCAAAGGGCAGAGGCCACTGAAATTTCATTGAAAACCACAACTGAGGAGCTGACTGGCTTGAAATGGCACATTTCTCAGATGACAGCCGCCATCTTTGGTAAGTATAAAGGGCAGTTCAATTTTGTAACTCGCGTGGCTTATCACATATGTGCATTGCTTAACTCGCCTGGTGACTCTTGTATAACTTCTTAACATGACCCAGGAGTGCAAAGCTCAGTAAAGATATGATATTGAAGTTGAGAGCGGTTTACTCTCTGGTTGAACAGTTGTACACAAGAACATTGTGCAGTCTTGTAGCTTTAGGAGGAAACAAGAAGCCTCCAAGCCAAGTCAAGGTTGTTCTGCATCATCTGTCAATATTCCAGCCAGATTGAAGAGATAAAATTATCAGCTGCCCTTGCCGGAGCCATTGTTGCTCTATGCCGGGCCAAAGCATGGCAATCTCAGCTTGACCTTGAGGAAATAGCCACCAGGTGCCCAGAATTTAAGGATGACCAGACAACCTTTGAAGAGGAAGACTTCAATCAATGCGTCCGAGAGATGCGGCCTGTGGCTTGCAAGCTCATTGAAGAACTAAACTTAAACAAGTACACGTCGGCTTATGACGACAACAACCAAAACATTAAACCACTGGCTCATGATGTTGTCAGTCTCATTCCTCCAAGGCGTAAGCATACCTTCGCTCCTGATGTTAACCCTTCTATTATCTTTAAAAATGAGGCCAAGTTTGAAGCTTTAACCGCATCTACTGGACATCGGCTGACCTCCAGATGTACGACAAAGAAGAACCGACGCGGGATGACCCGGATTCATCATCTCGTCAAGAAGAAAACTGACCATATCAATGATGATCCAGGCGGCTCTCATGCCATGTTGTGGGAGTGCAGCTCCAGAAATACTTAGCTTCAAACTTTTGGGCTCATGAAAGCCTTGTAATATAATAGGGTAGTGTAAAACAATGAGCCGTCATGTCATGTCTTTGTGCATGTTAACTTTTGACTTTTGATCCGTCAGTTAATCTTATCATAGGCCTGGTGTGATGATATATTTGAGCCGCAATGCAACTTTTGTTTTCATTTGAAATTTTGCATGTCATGCGAATCATTTAAAGAACATGTTCACTAGCAACTTAAAGTCAAAAACCAGGGTGGGTTACAACAACAAAAAATATATGATCATAAAACGATCATAACCAAGACTATTCAAGTCAAAACGTGCTGGCGACTTAAAGTCAAAAACCAGGGCGGGTGACAATTCGATTTTTCTCAAACATGAGAATCATAATCCGGAGCCTTGGAGCCCTGGTAGTCAAAATTTTGCAACAAAGCAAACTTAAGATAAAAATCATCCAACAAATCCCGAAGGAGAAAACATGCAACAAAGTTCAAAAATTTCGTAGGCCGGTTTTCCAAAACACGACCAAACAAGTAGGCTCACAAGCCTTGTGCTTTCAAGGCTGCACAACTATTTGAGTTTATCCTAGCTCACTGTAAGCCGAATCTCACGTGACACAAGCCGCCGTTTTAACTTGAACAAGTTCAGGGTCTTAAAAAGATAGACTGTTGAAAGTTCAGCTAGTCACTTGGAGTAGAAAGTTGCAAACAGGCAGGCATAACTCACAATATGGCGACTCACGCCGGTCAAGAGGGTATGAAAGCTAAACCTTAGCTAATTGGAAGCCCCCAAGTGACCTTATGACCAGTTAATAAAGACTTAGATACACAGAAATGAAGCAACGGATGCCCTGAATTTTCCAGGGATGCCGAATTTATTATACTGTTCATAAAAGATATATACATCAACAGAAATATGTACAATGGGGAGAGCCGGTGGCTCAAGTATAGTAAGGCCGAAGGTGAGCAATGTTCCATGGCATGTTGGTCTCCTGCTCAGAGGTGCGTGACTTCTTGTTCTCACGTATATCAATGAGATAATACAAGCCATTATTTAGGTTCTTACTGATCACAAAAGGTCCTTCCGAAGGTGGACACAGCTTATGCATATTTGTCTGGTCTTGAATCAACCGGAGCACTAAATCGCCCTCTTGAAATGCCTGAGTCCTGACTCTGCAGCTATGATAGCGATGCAGGTCTTGCTGGTATATTGTTGAACGAGTCATTGCAAGGTCACACTCTTCATCCAAAGCATCGAGTGTATTCTACCTAGCCGTCTCATTATCAGTTTCAACATAAGCCGCCACCCTAGGCGAGTCATGACGGAGGTCACTTGGGAGAACTGCCTCTGCAGCATAAACCATGAAGAAAGGCATATAGCATGTTGATCTGTTCTGGGTGGTATTCATACTCCAAAGTACTGAAGGTAACTCCTCAACCCAACAACCCGGCATTCGTTCCAAGCAAACCATAAGCCGGGGCTTAATACCTTTCAAAATTTCCTGGTTAGCCCTTTCTGCCTGACCATTAGACTGGGGATGAGCCACAGAGGAAACATCAAGTAGATGTGCTCTCTTTGACAGAACTCCTTCATAGCACCCTTAGACAGATTAGTGCCATTATCAGTGATGATACTACAAGGGTAACCAAAGCGAAAGATCAGTTTTTTAACAAACTGAACTGTAGTCGCTGCATCACACATGCTAACCGGCTCTGGCTCAACCCACTTTGTAAACTTGTCAACCGCCACCAAAAGGTGGGTCTTCTTATCTGGATATCTCTTGAATGGTCGAACCATATCAAGCCCCCAGACTGCAAATGGCCAAGTTATTGGAATCATCTTCAACTCTTGAGCCGGCACATGAGCCTGTCTTGCAAATTTCTGACACCCATCACACTTACTAATGATGGTCTATGCATCAGCATGAGTCGTCAACCAATAGAACCCATGACGAAAGACCTTAGCCACCAAGGATTTAGAGCCGGCATGATGACCACAATCACCTTCATGAATTTCTTGTAAGATCTCACGGCCCTCCTCAGGAGAAACACAACGTTGAAACACGCCTGTCACACTGCATTTGTGTAACTCGCCATTGATAATAGTCATAGACTTAGAACGGCGGGTTATTTGTCTTGCCAATTTTTTTGACTATAATCTTGCCAAAATTTCATCCTCAGGTAACTCACCCTGGGTTATATAAGCCAGATAACGTAAAGTCCAGTCAGGAATAACATGAAGAGCCGCCACCAGTTGCGCCTTTGGGTAAGGAACATCAAGGTCTTCTTCAGATGGCAACTTGACAGAGGGATTGTGGAGAACATCTAGGCACACATTAGGGGGCACCGGCTTATGTTGAGAACCAAGTCGGCTTAAGGCATCAGCAACCTCCTTCTTCCTTCGATCAATGTGATCCACCCGATAACCCTTAAAATGACCAGCAATATTATCAACCGCCCGGTGATAAGCCGCCATGAGTGGGTCTTTAGAATCCCACTTGCCAGAGACTTGCTGGGCCACAAGATCTGAGTCGCGTAGACACCTGACCCAGCTCAAATTCATCTCTTTGGCCACACGAAGGCCATAGAGTAAAGCTTCATACTCAGTTGCATTATTAGTGCAAGGAAACATTAGCCTTAAAACATAACAAAATTTATCACCTCATGGGGATGTCAAAATAACTCCAGCCCCCGAGCCTTCTAGATGCCCAGATCCATCAAAGTGGATCGTCAAATATGTATTGTTAGGCTTCTCCTCAGGCATCTGCAATTCTGTCCAGTCATTTATGAAATCCACCAAAGCCTGAGACTTAATGGTTGTTCTTGGCACATACTTCAAACCATGAGGCCCAAGTTCAATTACCCACTTAGCAAGTCGGCCCGTAGCCTCTCTGTTCTGAATAATATCCCCTAATGGAGCAAAGTTGACCACGGTAATAGGATGACCAAGGAAGTACTGCTTCAGCTTGCGACTTGCCATGAACACCCCATACACCAGTTTCTGCCAATGGGGATATCGTTGCTTGGACTCATTCAACACCTCACTAACATAATAAACCAGCCACTGAACAGGATATTCCTTACCCGCCTCCTTTCGTTCCACAACTATAGCCACACTAACGGCCTTGCTATTAGCCGCCACATATAGGAGTAAAGGTTCCTTCTCAATAGGAGCAGCAAGTACGGGTGGCTCAGCTAGCTGTTTCTTGAGAGCCTCAAATGCCTCATTAGCAGCCTCACTCCAGACGAAGCGACCCGTCTTCTTCATTATCTAATACAAAGGAATTGCCTTCTCTCCCACGCGACTTATTAAATGGCTCAAAGCTGCAATACGACCTGCCAGATGCTAGACATCATTGACACATGCCGACTTAGCAAGGGAGGTGATGGCCTTGATCTTCTCTGGGTTAGCTTCAATGCCCCTATCTAAAACCAGAAACCCCAATAGTGAGGCACACCAAAGACACATTTGGCCGGGTTAAGCATCATCTTGTAGACCCGGAGATTATCAAAAGTTTCTTTCAGATCAGTCAGGAGAGTCTCCTTCTTCCTAGACTTGACCACAATATCATCCACATAAGCATGAACATTACGCCCAATTTGATCGTGAAGACAATTTTGAACACAACGCTGGTAAGTCAGATGGGCACTCTTAAGCCCAAAGGCATAGACACATAGCAGAAAGCTCCAAAAGGTGTGATAAAAGATGTCTTCTCTTGGTCCTTGACTGCCATCTTGATCTGATGATAACCAGAATAAGCACCCAGACAACATAAACCCTCACAACCTGCCGTGGCATCAATAATCTGGTCGATATGCGGGAGAGCAAACGGATCAGCCGGGCAAGCCTTGTTAAGACCTGTGTAATCAACACACATATGCCAAGTGCCGTTCTTCTTGAGCACAAGCACCGGGTTATCCAACCACTCAGGATGAAGAACCTCAACGATAAACCCAGCTGCCAAGAGCCGGGCCACTTCTTCTCCAATACCTTTATGTCGCTCTTCATTGAAACGATGAAGGAACTATTTAACCGGCTTAAACTTAGGATCCACATTAAGAGTGTACTCAGCAAATTCTATTGGAACACCCAACATGTCAGAAGGTTTCCATGCAAAGATATCCCGATTCTTACAGATGAATTCAATGAGCGTGTTTTCCTATTTAGGATCCATATTAGCCCCCACTGTGAACTGCTGAGATGAGTCACCAGGGACGAAATCGACCTGCTTAGTATCATCATCTTGAAATTTCAACAAAGTTTCCTATTCAGTACTAGGCTTGTTCAGAGGGGTCATATCGACCGGGTCAACATTATCCTTATAAAATTTCAGCTCCTCAGTAGCACAAGACGACTCTGCATAAGCCGCATCTCCTTCTTTGCATTCCAATTTTTTTTGATCACCATGGATTGTGATTGTGCCCTTACACCCTGGCATCTTAAGCTACAAATAAACATAACAAGGTCGAGCCATGAACTTGACATAAGCCGGCCGTCCAAACAAAGCATGATATAGACTCCTGATTTTGACCACCTCAAACCACAATGTCTCTACTCTGTAATCATAATCATTGCCAAAAGCGACTTCCAGGGCAATCTTCCCAACTAGATACACCGACTTTCCAAGTACCACACCATGGAAAACTATAGAAGACGGCTTAAGATCCTTATCAGTTAAGTTAAGTTCATCCGGTGAAAGGTGTCATAATACAGAATGTTGATACTGTTGCCACCGTCCATAAGCACCTTGGCGAACTTATAACCCCCAACTTGAGGTGCTACCACCAAAGCGAGTAGACCCGGATTCTCAACTCGGGACAGGTGATCCTCACAACTCCACGTGATTGGGTACTCTGACCACCGCAAGTACTGAGGTACCACCGGCTCAACAGCATTGACCGCATGCTTGTGCACCTTATGATCTCGTTTACATAGACTTGTGGTGAAAACATGGTATTGGCCACCATTGAGCTGCTTTGGATTACTCTAATATCCTGACTGATTACCTTGCTGCTGGTTGCCCTGACTAGGTTGTTGGTTAAAACCACCCTGGTGGCCTTGACTGTGAAAACCAGAGCTTGAGCTGCCGCCCTTAAACAAGCCCCTATGAGCCGGATCCTAACCCGCCACGTGGCCCATTGTTATTGCCATGATTCTGATCGTGATTTCTATACTCTCGCATGATGAAACAATCCTTCCAGGCATGAGTCGTCGGCTATTCAGGTAGACTATGTTTTGGGAAAGGTTCATTGAGCATTGCTTCAAGGTTAAAATTTTTCCCTCCAAAGGCCGGCTTACCTTTACCGTTCCGACATTGGCCCTTAAACCCTGCATTGGTGTTAGCCATGAAATCTGACCCGTCATCGGGGTGTCTGTGCTTACCACCACTAGCTTAGTTGTTACCCTTATGCCTCGCCGGATTCTGTTGTTGACCTTTACTGTTGCCATTCCTTTTAGCTTTACTGGAATTCTCATCATCAGACCCAGGGTCCTCGGTATTATCCAAGTCTGCATATTCAATGAGAGCCGCCATGAGCTCCCCCATATCATCGCAAAATCATTTTTGGTCGTAAGTACATCCCACACAGTCAGTCCCCGCTAAACGTTTCCATTCATATGTACATTCCACACAGTGCATCCAAGGAATACGTTTCCGTTAGTATGTACATCCCACACAGTTAATCCAAGAAGCACCAAATGTTTGTGATGCGCACAACATCACAAACAGTCTATAATTTAGAAGCGTGTGTGATAAGGTGACTATCACAAACATTTAATAAGAAAGAACTATGTGCGACACTGTTGTTAATCGCACACATTTTTTCTTGGGTGATCGTGTGTGCAGTAGAGATTGGTCGCACACGTAGCGGATCCTAAAAACGTGTCTGATCTCCACGTCCATCGCAGACGTTTCGCTTTCGCCAACCATGTGCAGTGTCATCCCTGATTAATACCTAATTAATCCCTTATTAATCCCTAATTTAAAAATCATATGTTTTGAGTTTGATAGTAGCCAATCGTTTATTTAATATTCAACCATGTTTATTACAAATATAGGTTCAACCATGAATGCATAATTTGATGCACATGTACATATACTGAAGAACTACATAAGCACCAAGTAAAGAATGATGAACCACAATTGTACTAAAGAATGTAAAGAGAGAGGTGAAAGACATTCTGGTTGCTGGAGAAGCTGAAGTGGAATGCCCATATTGTGCCCTCCTCCATCGTAATAAGCGCATGACTCTAGGCGAACCCCTTGTGATGGCTGCCCGTCCATCCTTCACTGTCTTCATTACGACTTCTCGATGCTCATTGTAGTCTGGATGAAATACTTTAACCTTCACTGCGTGTCCACCAATCATGTACTTTGCAAGGTAATCTTGAGTGAACTGCTTCGGGAACCACTACAGACGAAAAAGATTCAGACATTGTTGTCTAACAACTCATTATGGGCAGTAAAAAGAGAAGGCTGCAGAGTTTGTAGTTACCATCCTACAACTCACTATTGTGTTGGATAGAGCATAAACAAATAATTTGCTTGCCACCATTCGTATCTTTTTTTCTAATAATCCTTATCAGTTTCCTCACTTGATGCTTGTTCATGAATATCTCATTGCCCCATACGCAAAAAGGGTCGATGCATGGATCCTTGCCAAGGGCATTTGTACCTACAAGCAACAAGTCAATATTAGAAGCTAACACGTGTCCAGTCCTAGATCTATATGTACATTATGGAATGACGGGGGAGTACAAGCCGAGGGATGAAGCTAACCTCGGCGGAAAATGGTGGCCTCTCCCGTTGTTGTCCTGCATAAGTAGTGGAAAGGCATGATAAGTACAACAACCTTAACATCAAACAAATATAGCAAAGGTAAACAATATCATCTCCAAATGATAGCTTGAATGTGTTGGTTTTAGCATGTTGTTAAAGCATATATAAAATGGAAGGCAATGTTACCGACAGCAGGCTTAACAGCCATCAAATATTGAATTCGAACTGGTATTGTTGAAAATGAATAAAACATAGGTAATGCTTAAAGATCACTGGATAAATGTGTAAAACTGAAATAAAGGGCATATGTTAACTTCACCAGGCATAACTGGAACCAAATATAGCCGTTCAAACTGGTATTGATGCAGTCAAGCGGCGCAGTTTTGACTTGCACATAATGAACAACACATTGTGAATGACTAAAATAAACAGGCATAAATGATCAGTATAACAACCAACTATAGCCATTGTAAACTGGACAGAGTCTCACTGCAACCAACCTAACAAGAAAATACAGATAAACATGGCATATGCTTGAAAACTGGACAAATGCTCACTGCAACCAACCTAACAAGCAAATAGAGATAAACAAGGCATCTACTTGAAAACTGGACAAATGCTAAAAAAAGCAACCTAACAACCAAATACAGATAAACAAGGCATCTGGTTGATAACTCGACAAATGCTCACTGCAACCAAAGTAAGTACCAAATACATATAAACAAGGCATCGTCTCGATAACTAAAAAAATGCTCATTGCAACCAACCTAACAACCAAACAGAGATAAACAAGGTATCTACTCACTATAAACAACCAAATATAGCCATTCGTGGAACTGAAGTGGACAATTCATACTTAAACATCACATAGCCCTATTGAATAATACATTTTTGCATAATTGAAATAATTAAACACGGCACAGTTATAACACCACATAGTAAATGCTACTACAACAAAGGGTACGGGTTGGCAAGAAAGAAAAGGTAAGATTTGCTGATAGGATGTTGCCTCACATTTCGTGGACGGGATCCTTCCAGTTGGAAGAGCACAAACCCATGGTGCACTCTCTGATGTCACAGATGGATTGTTTCACCTTGGAAGAACCTTTGTGGGTGCCCTCCTCATGATCGTGGTCGTGGTCGATGAGATCTAACTTGGAAATTGAGGATCCCAAGCCGCCGCCGTAGAAAGTGTCCTTTAGAAATGACGAAATGGGCTCGTGGCGTATAAGTATCGCAAATCCTTGACCACTTGGCGGAGGAGATCAGCTGCAGGGCCATCAAAAAGATCGACGACGGTTGAACCAGAGGGGTTGGGGATGGACCACGTAACCTGTGACATGGCCTGCGTGAAGCCGTCGCTGTCGATGAGCTTGATGTCGAGCCAGCTTTTTCCCGAGATACAGTAATACACAAGCCCGCTGACATGAAGCCTTCGACATGGCAATGTACTTAACGTCTTTGCCGGCTTCCATGGTGACCTATTTCTCCAGGATCGACAGGTCGGGGCAAACGGCGGCCACCTCGCCAACGTCCGCCGGAGAGGCCATGATAAACCTCTTCTTGGCTGAACGCTCGTCGGGCTCCCCTGGATACGTGGTCGAGCTTGGGCTACGACATTCTGGAGCAGGGGATGTGGATCTAGCAGGGAGGGATACCGCATGCCTCATCTAAAAACTCAGGGGAGTGGGGTGACGGTATGGGAATCACTGGGTAAACTGAACTTTATTATCTAAACTAGGAGGAACGGGCAGACCGGCATGGGTTGGCGGCGGCGGCGGACGCCGCGAGCTAGGGTTCGACGGGGAGGGGGCGGATGGGGGGGCTTGTGGAGGGGGGGGGGGTGGTGGTGTTTGAGGATACGTCGCGGCTACTGAAAATTTTAGCAATGGTGGGTGGAGATGGTGGTGGACAAATGAGAGCGACGGTTCAAATGCCTCGGCTACTGCAATTTTACTATATGGTTGGTGCTGGAGGAGTGTGGGCGACGGTTGAAGTACAACATCTACTAAAATTTGTTTAAAGGAATTGATGCTGGGCGGGAGTGCCCAAGATCGCGCACGGTCCAATAAGAATTTGCGTGTATGATAATAAGGAAAAGTGGTGGAACCGCCAATTTTTGAAACGCTCAAGGCAGGTAGTTTGTTTTTATATTTCTAGCTAGCTGGTCTATCACACACGTTCGTCCTACTTTCTAAATAAACTTACCCGCCTTTAGCTTGCGCAGTCGTGGTGATTTTACAGCGCACTTGCATCGCACACGGTTAAGCTAGTACCTGCACCATTTGCTCGTGCTTGCACAGTCATGGTGATTTTACAACGCACTTGCATCACACAAGGTTAAGCCAGTAAGTGCACCATTTGCTCACACTTGCACAATCGTGGTGATTTTACAGCAAAAAAATAACCTATCAATTAAATGAATCTTGAGATATGCAACTTCCCACTGGGTCACCCATCCTTGGACTACTCGAGCCCGAGCACGCTTAACTTCTACATTCTATTCGACTAGGCTAGCAGATCGGAAGCGACACCTTGCTGATAGGAATTGCCTCCTTGCCTTTAAGGTGTTGCACGCTCGTCACCTGATGGTACCTACTCCCTCTTATCACACTCATTTATTCTTTTAGAAACTGTGTGCGATATTTACATGGCTGGTGTGTCGCCGCCTAGCCTTCAATGAGCACTGACCCTTGTAGCGGGAAAACGATGGGAGAAGAGGCGAAGAAACTGATGAGAAGAGTGGCGGGAAATGGTAGCCTGTTTAGAAAACATAGAAGAGAAGGAAGTGTGAGCTAGCACGACGCATGCGCATGGTGCTTACCCATGTACCGCATGTGCTGTCGAAAGGGCTGAGGGTTGCCGTTCGATCTGGGAGCATCCAACGGTGCAGACGTACGATCTGTGGGGTTTGGGTTCTGGCGAAACAGAATGCACGACTCAGATCACGCGTGCAACAGGGGGGAAAGGGGGCTTCGGCCACGGTTTGGTAGGCACACGACTTTTGTGAGTGAACCGTGTGCTATTTGAAAACATTTCATGAGAAGAATCTCGGTTTTTAAATCCCAGTAAATCCAAAACTCACCTAAAAATCGTGAAATTTGGCATGGTGTCACGACATGGCACATATATGTCAAGGAATTTTTTTCGTCCATTTTTGCGCAAGTTTTATTACAAGCCTCTTAAACACCGGAGCTTCTCTCAAAGAAAGCCTCATGGTTTCGATAGGGAAATGTGTCCCCCTTGTGGGGGAAACAATAATCACTGCCTCTTTTTGCCTTGTATTTTCTTCTACCGGCAACATGGAACGACAAGATATCCATGCTAAAATTTAAACTTACTCGGGGTTTGTTTGGCCTTTTGATACACTAATTGAGTTTCCTAGGCATTTATTGTTCATAATTCAAATCTGAACCTCAAATACATGCTCCAGATCACCAAAATGGCTAGAAAAATTATACATGCATGTGTCCTTGGGTGCATGTTTAGGTCTCATGCCAGGAATGGGAACGAATTACAACCGTACCGATGTCCTGGCTCGTCCTCAAACATTTGGAATCTCGGTTTTTAAATCCCCGTAAATCCTAAACTGACAAGAAAGTCATGAAAGTAGGCATGGTGTCACGTCATGGCACATATATGTGGTGGTAAAAACATTGTGCAATTTGGGCCAAGCTTTATTACAAACCTCTTACAAACCGGAACTTCTCTCAAAGAAGCCTCGTGGTTCCGATAGAGAAATGTGTTCCCCTTGTTGTCGAAACATAATCACTGCCTCTTTTCGCCTTGTATTTTCTTCTACGGGCAACATTGAACGACAGGATATCCGTGCTAAAATTTAAACTTATTCAGGGTTTGTTTGGCCTTTTTATACACTAATTGAGTTTCCTAGGCATATAATGTCCATAATTCAAATCTAAACTTCAAATACATGCTCCAGTTCACCAAAATGGCTATAAAAATTATACATGTGTCCTTGGGGTGCATGTTTAGGTCCCATGCCAGGAATGGGAACAAATTACAACCATACCGGCGTCCTGGCTCGTCCACAAACATTTAGAATCTCGGTTTTTAAATCCCTGTAAATCCTAAACTCACGAGAAAGTCATGAAAGTTGGTATGGTGTCACGTCATGGCGCATATATGTCATGGTAAAAACATTGTCCAATTTGGGCCAAGCTTTATTACAAACCTCTTACAAACCTAAGCTTCTCTCAAAGAAGCCTCATGGTTTCGATAGGGAAACGTGTTCCCCTTGTGTTGAACATAATCACTGCCTCTTTTCGCCTTGTATTTTATTCTACGGGCAACATAGAACGACATGATATCCATGCTGTAATTTAAACTTATTCAGGGTTCGTTTGGCCTTTTTATACACTAATTGAGTTTCCTAGGCATTTAATGTCCATAATTCAAATCTGAACCTCAAATACATGCTCCAGTTCACCAAAATGGCTAGAAAAATTATACATGCATGTGTCCTTGGGTGCATGTTTAGGTCCCATGCCAGGAATGGGAACGAATTACAACCGTACCGCCGTCCTGGCTCGTCCTCAAACATTTGGAATCTTGGTTTTGAAATCTCCGTAAATCCAAAACTCACCAGAAAGTCATGAAAGTAGGCATGGTGTCATGTCATGGCACATATATGTCGTGGTAAAAACATTGTCCAATTTGGGGCAAGCTTTATTACAATCCTCTTACAAATCGGAGCTTCCCTCAAAGAAGCCTCGTGGTTCCGATAGGGAAACGTGTTGCCCTTGTTGTCGAAATCTAATCACCGCCTCTTTTCGCCTTGTATTTTCTTCTACGGGAAACATGGAACGACATGGTATCCATGCTAAGATTTATACTTATTTAGGGTTCGTTTGGCCTTTTTATACACTAATTGAGTTTCCTAGCCATTTAATGTCAATAATTTAAATCTGACCTATAAATACATGCTCCAGTTCGCCAAAATGGCTAAAAAATTATACATGTGTCCTTGGGTGCATGTTTAGGTTCCATGCTAGGAATGGGAACGAATTACAACCTTACCGATGTCCTAGCTCGTCCTCAAACATTTGGAATCTTGGTTTTTAAATCCCCATAAATCCAAAGATCACCAAAAAGTCATCAAAGGTAGCAGGTGTCACGTCATGGCACATATATGTCGTGGTAAAAACATTACCAATTTGGGCCAAGCTTTATTACAAACCTCTTACATACCTGAGCCAGTCGGAAGAACCCTCATGGTTTCGATAGGGAAACGTGTCTCCTTGTGTGCCAAATCTGTAAATCCAAAACTCACTTGGAAAAGTGAAACTTGGCAGGGTGTCACTACATGGTCCATATAATTGTCCAATTTGGGTGAAGCTATATTACAAGCCTCTTACAAACTGAAGCTTCTCGCAACCCTCGTGGTTCCGGTGAGTAAAACGATAATCGTTGTCTCTTCAAGCCTTGAACTTTTTTTTCTACATGCAACATAGAATAACAGGAGTGTCGAGCCGAAATTTGAAACTATTTAGGGTTCGTTTGGCCATTGTATATATTCCTAATTAAGTTTTCTATGCATCTAATGTAGTCCATAATTTAAGTTCAAACTACAAGCACATGCTCCAGTGAAGCAAAATGGGTGGGAAATCGTACATGTGTCATTGGGTGCATGTTTAGGTCTCATTTAAGGAATGAGAATGAATTACAAACTTGTCGTCGTCCTGAAACATTGAGAATCTCGGTTTTTAAATCCTAGTAAATCAAAAACTCGCCCAAAAACATGAAACTTGGCATGGTTTCATGACATGGCACATATGTGCCGTGGTAAAAAAAATCGTCCAATTTGAGAAGAGGCGCACACATTAGTAGCCAACGAAGTCCTTTTTGAAACAATAAGCTAACACGTTAATATCACAAACGGTTGTATGATATGAATTGTGTCAATATTTAACCATACCCAGTGGCGTGCGTGGAGCTATTTGATTAGACGGGACGAGTGCGAGAAGTCCACCGTGCAGGCTCAGCGGGACATCTGCGAGCAGTACACCGTGTAGGCTCGATGGGACGCGTGCATCCTGTCCACCTCGCAGGCTCGACGGGACACGTGTGAGCAGCAAGGCCGCCCATGCTCATCGAGAAGTGAGCTCTTTGACCTCCATGCACCAGCCGCTGCCTGACTCGCTCAAAACTTCTCCATTAATGGGTTAATTAAAGCGCTTGGATGGATGTTTTTTTAATGGTGGACGGAGGGTGTTTGGTTGTGATCCCGTGGCAGCATTTGCTTTGTTCGTGTTTTCAACTCGTACTCCGGCCTAATTTAAATTGCGAGATAGGGCAACGGATAATACGACGACAAATAAAATGGCAACGGATAGTACGACGACAAATTTATAGTTGCGCAGATAATAATTGTCTTACATATTCCAGCTAACTTTAAATGCCACATGCGGCAAAGCCCGGAAGACACGAGGGCAAGAGAAGAAGGAAATGTTAGACAACGATCTAGATCGCTACTGTATCTACTCTTTGATGGATCGCCAGGTGATGACATCCTCCAGCTCGTTCCTCAATTCCTCACGACTTTGCTTGAAAGAAGCCACGGATTCCTCCACCTCCTGCTCGCGCTCGATCCGGAGCTTCCTCAAGTCACCCATCAGTTCCTCGATGACCATTGTCAGCATCATCCCCAAGGCACTGCTCTGCTCTTGCAACATCTTCCAACCGGCGGCCTACTCCTCCTTCTCAGCGAGCGCCTTGAGGAGCTTCACATTTTTACCTATGAGTTTCTCGACGAGGCTGGTCGCCTTGTCAACCGAGGCATCTCTAATCTCGAGCAGCTTCTTCAAGCCGTCAACCAGCTCCGGCTTCTTAATGAGGCCAGCGAGAATGTCGTCATCGCCGACCAAGAACTTCAGCAACACCAGCTCGTCGTGATCGCCGATGCGGTGAGTGCGCTTGTGAGAGCCCTCGCGTGCCCGTGAGAGCTCGTTCGAGGGATCCGCGGTGCACCGGGACATCTTTGCTGCGGCCGCTGCTTCACGGCGGGACCTCTCTAGTGCTTCCGCGGCCCTGGTCTTTGCTACCTGGTCATATGCCCACCCGAAACTCCTCCTATCGGTCATGGCGGAACGACTTGACATGAAAGACCAGTTTTGTGGGTGATGAGGAGAGGAACTATGAAGTATTTTTCGAGTGGGTAGTTTTTATAGCCCGGTGCTAAGTGTGAAGACATATTAGTTTGATCGGTGTGAACACATTAGCAATTACTTATTACGTTGTAATCTGCAATGTGACGAGAAACAAAGTCAAAATTTATTGATGGTTCTGGGCCTACAAAGCCCCGTTTCTGTTGTTTTGCCTCATCACAAACAGGTCTTTTGGATCAACCATATGCCACGCATCGGAAGCCCAAAACATGGGCCCTTGTTCTCGGATGTACGTGTACGTGTCTGCGCACTATCACACACGATCATGATATCACCATCATGTCCTATGGATGCGCCGTCGCGTCTCCCATGAGGTGCTAGAAGGTTGACCACATGGTTGCTCACCGTGGCGTCCCTGCTTTTCTTGCGGGTCCATGGCGTCCCTGCGAGCTCTGCTCGTAGTTGAGGCAAATTTACAGTGGCAATGGTTAATAATTGTCTTACATATTCAGGATAATTTCAAATGCCACATGCGGCAAGGAACAAAACACTCACGACCTACTTATGCATACAATTATAATAAAATATAGGCTAAAAAGCTGAGCCGGCGGCCTTCCGACGACGGTCTTCTCGGACTCCATGATCAGCATATCATCCTTGCGGCCGTTCATTATGTGTAACTTACTAATCATCGCACACGAGTACTCGCAGATGCACCGTGTGCGATAGTCCTAGCCACCACAAGCAACTAGTTTGCATTTTTCAAAGTTTTTTATACGAACAGAATCGCACATGAACTTACCATAGTAACCGTCTGTGTTATAATTTCTCATCGTAAATAGTTCATCTGAGTGGGCTGTTTGCTGCGTATCACACACATCTGGTTTACACGAATCGTTAGTGTTCTTTTGGCTAATCGCAAATGCTGCATATTGCACACATCTTGTTAAGATGAACCGTTTCCATTCTCTTGCCTAATCGAAAACAGTTTGTCCGAGTGAACCGTATGCTGTATATCACACACACCTTGACCCGACTGAACGTTTCTGTTGCATTCCCTAATAGCACACAATTCATCAACAGGAACTGTATGTCGTATATCGCACATACATTGATATGGCTGCCCCTTCCGGTTGTTCTTCCTCATCGCAAACAGTTCTGCTGGATCAATCGTATGCCTAGCATCGCACACGTAACTAAAATCAAAACCGTGTTTGATGTCTCCGCCATCGCAAATTTTTTGCACCTTTTTGACGGTTTTTTCACGCAACCGTTTGCAATTATTGCATTGCACACAGTTTCGTTGAAGGGTCTTTGATCATAGTGTCGTGTTAGTAGCATCCTGCAGTAGTGATCGGTTAGTCCATTATAGAAGATATCAAGTATTTCATTTTTGTTAAGAGGATGATCACGCAAAGCATTTAACAATTGGAGAAGCCTCCCCCAAGCTTGTGGGAGACTCTCTTCTTCAATTTGCACAAAGTTAAATATTTCCTTTAATGCAGCTTGTTTCTTATGAGTAGGAAAGTATTTTTTAGAGAAGTAATAAGCCATGTCCTGGGAACTACGCACACAACCAGGAGCAAGAGTATTGTACCAAGCTTTAGCATCACCCTTTAATGAGAATGGAAATAATTTGAGAATATAATAGTAGCGAATTTTCTCATCATGAGCAAAAAGGGTGGCTATGTCATTCAACTTAGTAAGATGTGCCACAACGATTTCAGTTTCATAACCATGGAAAGGATCAGATTCAACCAAAGTAATCAACTTTGGGTCGACAAAGAATTCATAATCGTTAGCATAAACAAAGATAGGTGAAGTAGCAAACTGAGTATCACTTTTCATTCTTGCATTCAATTTTTTTCTCCGTACTTGCATAATAATTTTTCTAGATCATCTCTATCCTTACAAGCAAGAATATCTCTAGTTGACTCCTCATTCATAACATAACCTTCCGGTACCTTTGGAAATTCATATCTAGGAGGGCTAGTTCTAATAGGTGTTTCAAGATTTTCAATTCCAACCTCTTCATCGGTTTCAACAATTTCAAAAGCTTTAGTTTTAGCAAGTTGTTCATTAAGAAATTCACCTAGTGGCACATTATCATCAAGCAAGGTACTAGCATCATCAAGAGTAGCATTCATAGCAGAAGTAGCATCATCAATAACTTGTGATATATCAGAATTTATAGCATGTGGTGGTGTTGCAAGTTTACTCATAACAGAAGGTGAATCTAAAGCAGGGCTGGATGGTAGTTCCTTACCTCCCCTCATCTTAGAGGGAAAAATCTTAGTCTTAGCATCCTTTAGTTTTTTCATAGTGATAATTTGGTAATAATCCCAAGTTACTCCACAAATATAGCTATGCTCCCCGGCAACAGCGCTAGAAAAAGGTCTTGATAACCCACAAGGGGATCGCAACAGTTTTTGAGGGTAGAGTATTCAACCCAAATTTATAGATTCGACACAAGGGGAGCCAAAGAATACTTGCAAGTATTAGCAGTTGAGTTTTCAATTCAACAACACCTGGAGATTAATTATCTACAGCAAAGTGGTCAGTACCAAAGTAGTATGGTAGTTTTGATAGTAGTAGCAACAGCAATGGTAACGGTAACGATAGGAGTAATAACTATGTAGGAAAATCATAGGCATTGGATCGGCAATTTGTAGGACGATATTCATCATGTATCAGTCATTACCTAGGGCGATGCGTCACTAGCTCCAGTTCGTAAATATAATGTAGGCATGTATTCCGTAAATAGTCAGACATGCTTATGGAAAGAACTTGCATGACATCTTTTGTCCTACCCTCCCGTGGCAGCGGGGTCCTATTGGAAATTAAGGGATATTAAATCCTCCTTTTAATAGAGAACCGGAACAAAGCATTAACACACGGTGAATACATGAACTCCTCAAACTACGGTCATCACCAGGAAGTGTCCCGACTATTATCACACCGGGATTGCCGGATCATAACACGTAGTAGGTGACTATAACTTGCAAGATCAGATATAGAACATAGATATAATGATGATAACATAAACGATTGAGATCTGAAATCATGGCACTTGGGCCTAAAGTGACAAGCATTAATCATGGAAAAGCCATAGCAACATCAATCTCAGAACATAATGGATAATGGGGATCAAGCCCTAACAAAACTAACTCCATTACATGATGAATATCATCAACTCCTCGCCAACCAGTGAGCCTATCAAGGAATTACTCACTCCTGATGGGGAGCATCATGGAATTGGCGATGGAGAAAGGTTGGTGATGACAAAGATCGAAGATCCCCCTCTCCGGAGCCCCAAACAGACTCCAGATTTGGCCTCCCGATGAAGAACAGGAGGCGGTGGAAGCTCCGTCTCATGAAACGCGATAATTCTTTCTCCCTGATTTTTTCTGGAAAATGTTATTTTATAGCGTCGGTTTCAGGGTCTGCGGGGCCACCGGGTGGGCACAACCCACCTGAGCATGCCTAGAGGGGAGGCGCGCCCTGGTGGGTTGTGCCCAACCAGGTGCTCCCTCTGGTGGTTCTTGGCTCCAGAAATTATCTTTATTCATATAAAAGTTCCTCACAAAGTTTCATTCAGATCCGAGAACTTTTATTTCTGCACAAAAACAACACCATAGTTGTTTTGCTGAAAATAGCGTCGGTCCGGGTTAGTTTCATTCAAGTCATGCAAATTAGAGTCCAAAACAAGAGGAAAAGCATTACGAAAAGTAGATACGATGGAAACGTATCAGATACTGACCACCCCTTATCGCTCCATGAGCGGTCCATGCACACAAAACAGATGTTCATTTTAAATTTAGAGGTGGCACATGCAAATTTATTTGGAACAGCATGATAATACCGCATATAGGTAGATATAGTGGACTCATCTGGAATAACTTGGGTTTATGGACTTTGATGCACAAGCAGTATTTCCACTTAGTACAGGTGAAGGCTAGCAAATAGGTTGAGAAGCGGCCACCTAGAGAGCAAAAATGGCCATGAACATGCGTTATGCATAATTAACATTGAATACTAGCATGAGTAGGATATGAACACCATGAACATAAATATCGTATAGGTTATGTTGGTTTTGATTCAACTATATGCATGAACATATGCCAAGTCAAGCCACTCGAAACATTGAGAGGGGGATACTATATCATCATACTACATCACAATCATTTTAATGCATGTTGACACATAAGATAAATCATTAACCACTCCTAGCTACTTAAGCATGGCATGAGAAACTATAATCTCTAATTGTCATTGCAAACATGTTTGATCATAATGTGCTCAATCATGGATACTAGGTTAAATATATTTACAAAAACAAAAAACAGGTTGAGTTCATACCCGCTTCTCTCTACCCCAGTCACTTGATCAAATATCGTCACTATTGCCTTTTACTTGCACGACCGAATGATACAAAAATAATAATAGTGCGAGAGTGGTGTGGACTAAGATGGAATCTGCAAGCATTTTATTCAAAAGGAGAAGACAATGCAATTCAAGCTCTTTGTTAGATCAATAGTAGTGTATATGGGAGCCACTCAATATTTCATCGTGGTTTTCCCCTTGGTACGACTCAATAAAAAGAAAAGAATTTGAGAGAAACGCACCAAAATATTTTTGGATTTTTTAGTTTTTCTTGAAGAAAGTAAATTAAAGAAGGAAAACAAAAAGGAGAAAAACTATTTACACAGGAATGCTCCCAACAAACAAAAGAAGAATCAAGAAATATTTTTGGGTTTTCTTTTAATACTGCAACTAATTAAGCTAGAAAGAAAAACAAAAAAGAAGCGAGAAATGTTTTTGGATTTTCTCAAAGGTTTTCAAACACTCAAGAATAAAGAGAGAAAATAAATCTAGCATGGATAATACAATGAAAAAGTGTGAACACCTATCACTGGAATGAACTATGTGAACATGAATATAATGTCAGTGGAAATACGTACTCCCCCAAGCTTAGGCTTTTAGCTTAGCTTAGTAATCACCAGCAGAAGTAGCCATCCGGTCCCATGTAGACTTGTTGTGGCGGTGGCACCTGAGTGTCCCACTCCTGAGGCTCCTCCTATGCCGCTGCCTGGGTGTTCCGGTAGGCAACAATATCCTCTGGCATGACCCTGTATCCGCCCCTGGTAATAGAATCATGAACAAATCAGGTGCATGCAACATGATAATATTACATGTTTTATCACTGAAAACCAAGTTGTAACGAATGTTATGAAAATAATTAGTGGCATCAATAAAATGGTGATTCTCCAACGCATGGTGATCTAGATAAACTTAGGGCAAAGGATAATCATGTTGGCATATATGAACATTAAAGTGACTCGCTAAGCGAGTAGCATAAATACCACCATGGATTTATTTCCCTTAGTCCCGTTGAGGTGCAAACGGAGTGCAATAATAGCCCCTAGGCTAAAGGTGTGATTATCGTGTAGTGCACGGCGTAAAAGATCGAGGTCAGGGGCAATGAGTGCACCGACCTTCTCCCTAGCAGTTAAACACTTCGAGATGAATAAAGCAAAGTAATGCACAAAAGGAAACTGCAAACTAGTGGCTGTGGCGTTCGACACGCCTCTCTCATTCCCCATTGTCAAAGTGAGCAGAAAGTCCTCAAACTCTGCCGGTTTAGGCTCCCTCAATTCCCCATCACAAGGGATCAAACATATGTCACAGAAGTCAGTGAGCGGTATCTGACGGGTTTCAACATATAAATTACTCCGTAGCTCTAGAGGATTGTTCCTACTCAGAAAATGAAAATTTTGCACAAAGGAATTTGTAAGGACATGGTGTTGGTCACACTCAGCTGCGAGGAAGTCGGTCATCCCGACATTTGCAACAAATTGGGAAAACTCTTGATGGAACTTGGGCTCCTTCATGAAGGCATTATGTGGCCATTCGCAAGGCCGTACCTCCGCTGTTCTCGGAGTGTTGAGGTCATTGTCCGATGATTCCCAAGTGACTCCCTTAGAATTTTTCTTGGAAGAAAACTTCCTAAAGAAACTCATCTTATTCCTATAAATAAAGGGATAATTAGATTTATGCCCCTAGTTGTGTGCCACTCGTCTGTTTTACCCCTAATTCCCAAAAGTCACCGGTTCTGTCCAAGTCACTTTGCTCCCCTTATGCTTTTGCCCTTTGACCGTCAGTTTGAAAACTTCATAACTAATTCATACTAAATCAGGAAAATGCAAATAAGATACCAAAATGTTCAGAAAAACATCACCTATATGCCAGTGTCATTTGCATTCATGAAAAAAGTGTTGGAAAGTGCACATCCAAGTTTTAGCTCTTTTGATACCACCATGCATAGTAAACTCTAAAAATTCAAAAAAAATCAATAAAAATATGGTGGCAAAGAACGACAAATGTTCTAAGTGCTTGCCAAGTTTCATTAGGGAACGATATTCGTGGAAGTCGTGGCAAAAAATAATCTATTTTGGAATGCTGATTGTTTTTTTTTTGCCACGGCACCCACGAATGTTATTCCCCAATGAAACTTGGCAGGCACTTTAAACATTTGTCATTCTTTGCCACCGATTTTTTTTTTGAATTTTTTGAACTTTTTTAGATTTTACTATTCATGGTGGTAGCATAAGAGCTAAAACTCGGATGTGCACTTTCCAACACTTTTTTCATGAATGCAAATGACACTGGCATATAGGTGATGTTTTTCTAAACATTTTGGTATCTTATTTGCATTTTTTTATTTAGTATGAATTAGTTATGAAGTTTTCAAACTGATGGTCAAACGGTCAAAGGGCAAAAGCATAAGAGGAGCAAACTGACTTGGACAGAACGAGTGACTTTTGGGAATTAGGGGTAAAACAGACGAGTGGGACACAACTAGGGGCATAAATCTAATTATCCCATAAATAAAATTCTGAAAATTTTAGCCTACAAAAAAATTTGTCAACAAAACTTCATAAGATCGATAGCAACTACTCATATGGATGTCTAAAGGCTATATCAAGCATTCAAACTACTTGGAACTCCAAGAATACAACATGCAAGCCCATTTACAGCAGCACCAAGAGTAGCTAATTATTCAAAATATAAACCACTAAAGCAAAAACTAATTGGAGCAATGGAGGAGTCACATACCAAGTAGCAATCCCCCAAAATAGTTTCGAAAATGGAGCTTCGAGCAAAGAGATCGAAAATCCGCAGGTTTGAGAGCAAGAACACAAAGAAGATTAGTATGGTGATTTTTTTTCTGGAGGTAGGAGATGACATGGGCTAAAGGGATAAGTGAGGGGACCCACCTGGGACCCACAACCCACCAGGGCGTGCCTGGGGTTGCTGGCGCGCCCTGGTGTCTTGTGGACACCAGGGGCACCCCCCTCTGATGTTATTTGTACCATAAGTTCAGAAATAATTAGAAAAAATCATATCAAAATTTCAGGGCATTCTAAGAACATTTATTTTTGGCAATTTTTTATTGCATGGGAAATTCAGAAAATAGGATAAATATGACATTTTAGTTTATTTAACTAAGAAGAACAGAACACAAAAAGTTGGGACAGAAGATGGTGCTTACTAAATTCATCGACTTCATACCTCTCAAAAATGATCCATTAAGAAGGTTGATCAACTCTTATTAACAACCATTTTCGATTAGCATGAAACCAAAGGACCATCGTAAAACACTAAGTTACCTCAACGGGGATGTGCATATCCCCAACAATAAGTATGTCATATTTCTTTTTGGTAGTAGCTAGGGGTAACTTCCAATAGTGAGTGTCGGAGATTTTTCAATAACATTAATACCGTTCACATGGAATTGATTCTTCGGAAAGTGCACCATATGCTCATTACCATTGATATGAAAAGAGGCCTTGCTTTTATTGCAATCAATAACAACCTCTGCAGTATTCAAAAAGGGTCTAGCAAGGATAATCGACATGTTGTCATCCTCGGGCATCTCAAGTATAACAAAGTGTTAGGATAGTAACATTTGCAAACAACAATGGGCACATATTCACAAATACCGATAGGTATGGCGGTGGATTTGTCAGCGATTTGCAAAGATATTTTAGTAGGTGTGAGTTTCTCAATAAAGTCTTTTATATAAAAAGAAAGGCATAACACTCACACCAGCTCATAAGTCACATAAAGCAGTTTTGACATAATTTCTTTTGATGGAGCATGGTATAGTTGGTATTCCTGGATCTCCTAGTGTCACGGGAAACCACGGCCACCTATGGGACCAGGACGGCCGCTGGTGATAACCCACAAGTATAGGGGATCGCAATAGTTTTCGAGGGTAGAGTATTTAACCCAAATTTATTGATTCGACACAAGGGGAGCCAAAGAATATTCTCAAGTATTAGCAACTGAGTTGTCAAATCAACCACACCTGGAAACCTAGTATCTGCAGCAAAGTGTTTAGTAGCAAAGTAATATAATAGTGGTGGTAACGGTAACAAAAGTAAAGACAGCAAAAGTAATGTTTTTGGTATTTTGTAGTGATTGTAACAGTAGCAACGGAAAAGTAAATAAGTGAGAACCAGTATATGGAAAACTCGTAGGCACCGGATTAGCGATGGATAATTTTGCCGGATGCGGTTCGTCATGTAACAGTCATAACATAGGGTGACACAGAACTAGATCCAGTTCATCAATGTAATGTAGGCATGTATTCCGTATATAGTCATACGTGCTTATGGAAAAGAACTTGCATGACATCTTTTATCCTACCCTCCCGTGGCAGCGGGGTCCTATTGGAAACTAAGGGATATTAAGGCCTCCTTTTAATAGAGAACTAGAACAAAGCATTAGCACATAGTGAATACATGAACTCCTCAAACTATGGTCATCACCGGGAGTGGTCCCGATTATTGTCACTTCGGGGTTGCCGGATCATAACACATAGTAGGTGACTATAGACTTGCAAGATAGGATCAAGAACACACATATATTCATGAAACCATAATAGGTTCAGATCTGAAATCATGGCACTCGGGCCCTAGTGACAAGCATTAAGCATAGCAAAGTCATAGCAACATCAATCTCAGAACATAATGGATACTAGGGATCAAACCCTAACAAAACTAACTCGATTACATGATAAATCTCATCCAACCCATCACCGTCCAGCAAGCCTACGATGGAATTACTCACGCACGGCGGTGAGCATCATGAAATTGGTGATGGAGGATGGTTGATGATGACGACGGCGACAAACCCCCCTCTCCGGAGCCCCGAACGGACTACAGATCAGCCCTCCCGAGAGAGATTAGGGCTTGGCGGCGGCTCCGTATCGTAAAACGCGATGATTTCTTCTCTCTGATTTTTTTCTCCCCGAAAGCCAATATATGGAGTTGGATTTGGCGTCGGAGGGCCACCAGGTGGCCCACGAGGTAGGGGGCGCGCCCAGGGGGCGCCCCCCACCCTCGTGGATAGGGTGTGGGCCCCCTGGCCTTCATCTTTGGCGAGGATTTTTTATTGTTTTTTCTAAGGTGTTCCGTGGAGTTTCAGGTCATTCCGAGAACTTTTATTTTCTGCACATAAAACAACATCATGGCAATTCTGCTGAAAACATCGTCAGTTCGGGTTAGTTCCATTCAAATCATACAAGTTAGAGTCCAAAACAAGGGCAAAAGTGTTTCGAAAAGTAGATACGACGGAGACGTAGCAGCTGGTTCGGCAGGGGGAGTCGCGTTGCACAAAGAGCAGACCAACGCAAGATAGCACGACAGGGATCACATAGGCAGTTTTACCCAGGTTTGGGCCACCGCGAGGCGTAAAACCCTACTCCTGCTTTGGTGGATTGATTGGGAAAGGTGGTGGTGGTGGGTAGTACACTTGCCCGGCAAGTGTTGCCTCGGGGTAGCGGCGACTACGCGCGTATGGGTGTGTGGATGGTCTAAACTTCTAACCCTTTAGATCATTGCCATGTGACTCCTTTTATAGATCAAGGGGTTACCACGGTGGAAAATTAGTCATTAGACACTAATAGGATAGCAACAGTGCTATCATACCTAACTCTATAGGCTGACAGCATGCATTTAATGCGCCGCTTAGTGTCACGTTGTTGCTTGCCCGGCAAGCCCAGCTCCTCGCCTGCTTGCTTGACACCTCGCTGGACGGGTGTCATTTGTGAGTTCACTTGGTAGGAAGTGGCCGCCATGTAGCGAATGGCTGCCACTTAATCATCCTACACCTTGACATCGCACTGATCCACGATGTGGGTCATGGTGGAGCAGTCGGTGGGTGATCTGGTCTCCGTGAGCCTCGACGGGTCTTGCCGGGGCACCTGGGTCTTCTTCTTCTGGGGGTGGCCTTGCCCCTTTCCGGGCTCGCCTGCCTGGCAAGGGAGGCTCCTTCCTTGATGATATCTGGGTCCTCTGTCTTAGTCTTGGTTCCTTCTGATCTGCTAGTTGGTTCTTCAGGTCTCTTGGTCTCTTGCTCTTGTGCTCCAATCTTGATCTTGTGCTTGTGCACAGTTAGGTCAATAGGCCTCGGGTCTGTTGCACTGAGAGAAACCTCCGGGCCTGCCCCGAACGCACTGTCGAGCATCGTCGGGGTAGTGCCTAATGTCGGTGTCAAAACCGGCGGATCTTGGGTAGGGAGTCCCGAACTGTGCGTCTAAGGCTAATGGTAACATGAGACTGGGGACACGATCTTTACCCAGGTTCGGGCCCTCTCGATGGAGGTAATACCCTACTTCCTGCTTGATTGATCTTGATGATATGAGTATTACAAGAGTTGATCTACCACGAGATCGTAGAGGCTAAACCCTAGGAGCTAGCCTATGATTATGATTGTGTTGTCCTACGGACTAAAACCCTCCGGTTTATATAGACACCGGAGGGGGCTAGGTTTACACAGAGTCGGTTACAAAGAAGGAGATCTATAATCCGGATCACCAAGCTTGCCTTCCACGCCAAGGAGAGTCCCATATGGACACGGGACGAAGTCTTCAATCTTGTATCTTCATAGTCCAACAGTCCGGCCAAAAGTATATAGTCCGGCTATCTGGGTACCCCCTTATCCAGGACTCCCTCAGTAGCCCCTGAACCAGGCTTCAATGACGATGAGTCTGGCGCGTAGATTCTCTTCGACATTGCAAGGCGGGTTCCATCTCCGAATACTTCAAGATACATTCTGAACACAAGGACCGTGTCCGGCTCTGCAAGATAAATTCCATACACCACCGTAGAGAGAATAATAATCCATGAATCTAATCTGCCGACGACTCTTTGAAACGTGACATCACGCCACTATCTGGCTTTTATTCAAACCGTTTTTATAACCAGCTATCGCACACATTACGAGGCGGTTCCTTTGGCACGTGTTGTCGAAGCAGAGATCGTGTCCCTCTTATCGTGGGATCCTCATCAATACGGGTATGGGTAATCCAACCGCACCTGTTGGCATGACTCCTTGTTTTTAGGCAAGTCCTGAACGGTTACGCCGAGGACGCTTGATATTCTTCCCCTTTATAGAGGGGTCGAGGCCTATCCCTTTATCTCCATGCTTGCGCCTTCCCGCACTTCGAGTTCCAACACCCAAAGCTCAAGCTTAAACACCTCGGATCTCCGATCATGTCCAAATCCGACCATCAAGGCCGGTGGATGGCTTCCTCTGTCACAGAGGAGGACATCGCGAAGCTTAGGGAGGCCGGGTATTTGACTGCCGATGTTAAGCACAGGCTTCCCGCCCCTAAGCAGGTTATCCCTACTCCCGAGCCCAACAAGAGCGTCATATTTATCTCTCACTTCCTCCGGGGCTTGAGCTTGACTCTTGATCCCTTCGTGAGAGGGCTCATGTTCTATCATGGACTAGATTTTCACGGTCTAGCTCCGGACTCCATTCTTCACATCTCGTCATTTATCGTCGTGTGCGAAGCCTTCCTCCATGTCACCCCACACTTTGGCTTATGGCTCAAGACCTTCAATGTGAAGCCGAGGGTGATCGAGGGGCAGCACATAGAGTGCAGGGGCGCCGCAATAAGCATGAACGCCGATGCCCCATGGCCCGAAGGATCTTTCCCAGAGGTGTTCGATCTATGGCAACAGAGGTGGTTCTATGTTAGAGCTCCTCGAGGCTCAAAGTGGGCAGCCGCCCCCGCCTTCCGCTCGGGCCCTCCACCTCAACTGGCGTCGTGGGCCAACGTGGGACTGGACTGGGGGCCTGCAAACAATGTACCGACGTTGCAGAGCCGCATCCGGGAGCTTCTCGAGAGGGATATTAGTCTTGTCAAAATGATCCAGGTAATGCTAGTTCGGCGGGCCCTGCCATGTAAACGTCGACCTCTCCGGATGTGGGAGTTCAATCCAGAAGGTCCGCGAACCATTCAGCACTTGTTCGGCATGACGCCTGAAGGAATGTATAAGTTGTTCTTCGGACCACGAATAAAGTGTCTGGACACTACCGAGGATGCGGGCCTGAGCTGCAACCGCCCAGATACCCAAGTAAGTAACCCTATGACCGAGCACTTTGTTTATATTTTTCATAACATTGTTCTGAAAAACTGTCTGTGACCAGGATTGGCTCAGTAAGGCGGAGAGAATCAGGTGTGCGGACCCGCTTCCCGAAGGCTCGCCCGGTCCGGCAATAGCCAGGATGCTTAAACGGGCGCTAAGTCAAGTGCCATCGGAGAAAGATGAAGGGAAGAGTGGAGAAGCCAAGAGTGAGCTTCACACATTGTGCATCTGAACCGGGGGAATTAATGTCTCCCCAGAGGAGGAGAATCGGGGAGGTGAATCCGAGGTTTCCTCCCCCCATGGGAAGAAGAGGGCCGCCTCTGAAAACTTGGAAATGGAGGCGCCTAAGCAAGGGAAGAAAACTTCACCAAAGGGCCCTGCCCCAAACGGCGTTCCTACCGCGCCATGCCCGCTAACGGGCCAGCCCTCCACCGAGCTGTAAGTTTAATAAACAAGAAGCTTATTGCTTTTTCCTCTGAGAGTAATAACCAGGACCTATTTTTTGCAGTCCGGCTAGCAGTTCGTCTCAATAGGGTTTGTCCTCGGTGGATCTTCTTCCAGAGATGATGGAGAGTGAAACCCCACCTGCCTCTCCGCCCCATGGGGCAGGCGACCCTGAGGTGTCGTCACGGAGGAGTCCAGATCCATTGAGGCCAGAAGCTAACACTTCGGCCGTCCCGAGCTCAGCGCGTTCGGCTCCTGTGGAGGATAATGGGAACGGTCCGGGAGAGTCTGGTGTCCGGCCGAACATACTGACGGGCCTCCTGGAGTCAGCTGCTCTCTCGGAGGATCACCATGTTGGAGAAAATTTCCTCCGCCACAAGCGGGTTAAATGAAGCCTTTAGGAGCTTGCTCAAAGGCGTTGAGGTAAGCAACCGAATACGCAGTTTTTTGGTTGCACCGCACGCGATAGATGTGCTCTGTGTAGATAGTAGCCCCCGATACTGTGGTTGCCAGCCCATGGCGGAAATGGAGGATCACACTGCCAGGTAATCATCGCACTTGTATTGATGTGCAGGTTGCTAAGGGTCCAGCGATAGACCAGACCACTGAATTCGCCGAATTGAGGCGACAGATTGACGTGGTGGATGCCGACATCACGCTTGTAAACAAGCGATTCGATGAGTCGCAGAGTATGCGCTCTTATTTCCATATTTGCTTTAGGAAATTGTAAGAAGGTTGTAATATTAATATGATGTGATGTGGCTGCAGGCGGAGCTGCTGCCATTGAGGCCCTGAGGGCGGAACTTGCCCTAGCGAAGGAACAAGCCCGGGTCAGCAATACGGCTGCCCTAAAGGCAGCTGAAGACTTGAAAGCCGAACAGGCTGCTCATCTCTGAAGAGAAGAAAAGATAGCCGAGATGGCAGTGGAGCTGAGGGACGCCGCCGGCCGGTATGAGCTTCTCGAGAAGGAGAATCAGACAAAGGCGGCTGACCTGAAGAAGGCGCTGGATTCGGCTAAGGAGATGCGCTCTGACATTAGAGACGCGCGGGAGGAACTTCGAAAAGCCGGAGAAATCACGGCTGGAAACCCCTATTTGTTGCGGATGAAGTTCTTAGATCCAAAGTATGCTCCTTTGGATCAACTTTGGAGAGCTGCAGATGAGTATGCAGACTTGGCGAAGAGTACGGCTGATGCGACCAAGTTATTCAAGGATCATAAAGATAATGAAATAGAAAGGCTATTCTGGTCGCAATTTAGCACTCCAACGCACTCATTGCCATTGAGTGAGAAGATGGCCGCTATAGCCGAGCTCCATAGGTTGTCCGGTCTTGCAATAAGGTCTGTAATAGACCATCTATGGACGAAAGGACCGAAGCCGGACAATTACTTTGGTTTAGTGCAGCAACTATTTCGCGCCAGAGCGCGAATAGATGCCGTGAAGAGGTCGGCGTGCGTAGAGGGTGCGCGGATGGCTCTTGCCCGTGTGAAGACATATTGGGCAGATATGGAGGCCACCAGCATTGCAACCCAGGGTCCGGAAGGAAGCCAAGACCCAGCCGAGCACTATTTTGAGCAGGTCATAGAGGGTGCCCGTAGAATAGAGGCTCAGTGCTCGAAGAATGTCATGTTCGAGTGACAAATCTATTGTTTGTAAACAATTATGTGTTTAATTATAGAGGCTGTTTTTTATACTTTTTCCTGAAAGTATTATAATGTCTCCTGTGTGGCTGTTTATATATGCATATAACATGAAAGTTAGCAGTCGTTGGCTTTAGCCCCCACGCATATAATGCGGGGTTGTTCGAAAAAATATGCGTAAACACACTTGATCCAACGTCTTGGTCCATTAAGGAGGTGATCGCACGTCGAACCAGGCAACCGGACTATATAGCTGTAACACTTTCACTTAGCCATAGGAGTTGAAAGGTGGGGCTACTATGTAGCCCCTGGTACTTTCGCATGCATCCGGATACGGTGCACGTACTTGACCGGGAAACCGGTCCTTCATTGATGTGGAGGAATCATGTAGATTCCGATGAGTCCTTGAGTGGTTGACCAGTCTCTCGCTGTATCATGACAGTAAGTTTTCGGCTTTCTCTACTGACGTGCTCATCCGGAATAACTAGGGCACAATCGCAGTAGTTCTCCTTTGGCCGCCTTAGCCGATAGAATGGAACGTAAGGCAGCAAACCCAGGAGCCGGGCTAACCCAACATTTGACCAAAGACATGATTCAGAGCTGATGCATATAAGACCAAACTCGCGACGCCGAATACTCCTGAAGGTATTCGAACTTTATAACATATACTGGGCTGAGTAACGCCCTTGACCCTGTATTTCCAACTACTTGCATTGATTTGTCGTGGCGAAAAGCCTATAACACCAGTGTCCTTTGTGGGCGTATGAAATACCCATGGGATGTCAAGCAACAAAGACAGTAAAGAAGGTTTAGACAGGGGCTTAATCTAAAGAGAAACCTTTGAGCGGGCCCCTGCTGCACGTCTGCGCCTTTGTCTTAGTTGTGCCGTATCCTGGAAGGGTGTCGCACGAGTAGTGTCTGTAAAAACGAAAACTCATACAGAGGAGTAAGCGTGCGGGAAGTTGGTTGTTCTCAATGGGTATTCGAAATATGAGATATTGGCCTATTGATAAGGCAATTCGAATTATGGGCTTTATTATGTGTTGACAGCCCCTAGTACCATTTATGGGGATATATGTATAGCACCCAGCCAGGGTTTATCCGGGCTGCTGCTGATGGTGGTGCACCGGACTCCTCTAGCCGTGTCTATGGTCTGAACTACTGATCATGCGTTCTAGTGGGAGAGGCCGCCTAGAGTCTGGCAGTAGGAGCTGCTGCATACTGCTCTGTGTTTCCTCTAACCGTTATGATGCCACGTGGACTGGGCATCTTAAGTTTAAGGCAGGCGTAGTTCGGTATTGCGTTAAAACAAGCGAAGGTTGTTCTTCCGAGTAGTGCATGATAACCACTGCTGAAGGGAGCAATATCAAAGAGTAATTCCTCGCTTCTGAAGTTGTCGGGAGAACCGAATGTTACTTCTAATACGAGGGAGCCCCGGCAGCGGGCCTCAACGCCTGGTATCACTCTGTTAAAGGTGGTGTTACGTTGGCTTATTCTGGATGGGTCTATCCTTATCTTGCGGACAGTGTCCTGATATATCAGATTAATACTACTGCCGCCGTCCATTAGGACTCGAGTGAGATGGTATCCATCAATTATTGGGTCGAGCACCAAGGCAGCCGATTCTCCGTGCCGGATACTGGCCAGGTGGTCCATGTGATCCAAAGTGATCGGGCAGGCCTCCCAGGGGTTGGACTTGGGGGCAACGAACTCTACGTGAGTTGCGCGGACCATGTTTACAGTTTTGACTTCTGGAGGGAATTTTTTCTGTCCCTTAGTGTTCGGCTGTTGGGGCTCATACTCGTTTTCACTTGGCGTTTCCCTTCCTTTGTGTTTGGCGTTTAACTTGCCGGCTTGCTTGAAGACCAAACATTCTCTGTGAATATGATTTGCAGGTTTTTCGGGGGTGCCTAGGATTTTGCACGATCTGTCCAGGACTTTATTTAGGCCGGACGGTTCCTCATTGCTGCCCTTAAATGGCTTCTTTCTTTGACCGGGTCGAGGGCCCCTGAATCTGGTGTTGACCGCCGTGTTGTCCGGACTTTCTTCATTGTTTCGACGCTTGTGCTTATTGCGTACTGGTTTCCCGTTGCCATCTCGAATTTCGGATCTGTCTGGGTCGCTGGTGCCTCTACGAGCTAACCAGCTATCTTCGCCCGCACAAAATCGGGTCATAAGGCTTGTTAAGGCCGCCATCGTCCTTGGCTTTTCTTGGCCGAGGTGTCTGGCAAGCCACTCGTCCCGGATACTATGCTTGAAGGCCGCTAGGGCTTCAGCATCCGGATAGTCGATGATTTGATTCTTCTTAGTGAGAAATCTGTTCCAAAGCTTACAGGCTGACTCTCCGGGCTGTTGTATTATGTGACTTGAATCATCTACATCCGGAGGTCGGACATAGGTCCCTTGAAAATTGGCCCTAAAAGCGTCCTCAAGTTCCTCCCAACTTCCAATTGAATTTTCGGGGAGGCTTTTCAACCAGTGCCGAGTTGGCCCTTTCAACTTGAGGGGGAGGTATTTGATGGCGTGGAGATCATCCACTCGAGCCATGTGTATGTGAAGGATAAAATCGTCAATCCATACCCCAGGGTCTGTCGTTCCGTCGTATGCCTCTATGTTCACGGGTTTGAATCCCTGTGGGAATTCGTGATCCAGCACCTCGTCGGTGAAACACAGGGGGTGCACAGCCCCTCTGTACTTGGACATGTTGTGGCATGCTGTCGATGGTTGTTGTGTTCGGGTTTGATTCCGAACTGGTATTTGATCATTATGATTTTGGTGACCATAATCTTGTGCCGGAATTCGTCCTCTAGATCCATAAATGGACCTATTCGCACCAGCATTTTTGTCCAAGAGCTCACGTAAGTCGTGGGCTGGCTTGTGTGCGGCACCGGTGGCTGCTCTATCGCGGCCATGAGGTGGTTGGTCCGGTTGATCGGCCGCAGTATTTTTTGGCAGAACGGGCTCTAAGGCTTCATTGTGGAATTTTGGCAGTAGCTTGTGCTTTGGGTAGCTCTTTGTTTGGCGATCATCGCCGTATTTTTCTTCAGTGTCTAGCACTTTCTTCCATCTTCGGTTGAGCGTGTCCTGCGCGGCGTTAAGCCTTTGCTTCTGCTTATTTAAGCTCCTCGCCGTGGCAATAAGCCTTTTGCGGAGGTTATCTTGTTCCTAATGTTTTTCCGGGATGATGAATGCATCTCAACCGGATTGTCCTTCTCTTTGGAGGCAGTGTCATGAGTTCGGCCCTCGGGGTCGCTGTGATCGGGCATCTGCTCCGGGTTGTGTTCGGCGTGACCTGGCTTATCCTACTCCATCACTGGGTCCCTATGGTCGTTGTTGCCTTCTGAGTCAACCGGAGTGTCATCCTTTTTTGCGTTGTTATCGCTATTTTTACTGTGACTGGGCTTAGAGCGGCACCTGCGCCGTCATTTTTGCTTTTGTCCGGGGGGTTTATCCTCTGTTATGTCCTTTTTGTCACCATTGTCTTCTTTAGGCATATCCACCATGTAGACGTCATATGATGAAGTGGCAGTCCAGCGCCCTGTGGGTGGTGGTTCCACATCGTCCCCTGCATCGACGTCCATACCATCGATGTTGTCGGAGTCGAAGTCAAGCATGTCTTCTAGGTCATCGACAGTGGCTATGAAGTGGGTGGTGGGTGGGTTGTGATTTTCTTCGTCATCCGTGTCCCGCACAGGGCCGGGTATAGTTCGGCCAAGAGTCTCCTGATAAAGAGAGAGATTTTAACGAATTTAGCACATCGCCGAAGGGGGAGTGCTGAAATCCGCGACGGTGAATTCCATTATTGGAGCCCAATCGGACTCGATCGGTCCGGATGTGCGTGGTTCGGAGCCCACGCTCGGACACAGGTCCGGGGGTCCAGAGTACAGATTTCCCTAGGAGAGGAGTCTATGTTCGGCCCCAACACCGATGAGTGTGCGGCCTCCGGGGCGGGGTCCATCCACCCGTCCTTGGGAGGCACGATCTGCTCTGGACCGAAGTCCGGAGTCGTAGCAGGCGCGATATTCCGAACACTGTCCGACGACAGATCTAAGTCATGCGCGTGGCGATCGTTCGGCGCTCCTGACATGGGCTCGAATCCGTCGAAGATCCAGTCTCCGCGGATGTCGGCAGTGTAGTTTAGGTCTCCAAACCTGACCTGATGGCCAGGGGAGTAGCTATCGACTGCTCTAGATGGCCAAGCGAGTCGGCCCGCAGTGCGAAGCCGCCGAACACAAAGATCTGTCCGAGGAGAAAAGTCTCACCTAGGACGGCGTTGTTGAGGGTTAGAGAAGCCATCAAGCCTTACAGCGACGACATAGAGGAACTCTCAATGAAAGCACCAATGTCGGTGTCAAAACCGGCGAATCTCGGGTAGGGGGTCCCGGACTGTGCATCTAAGGCTAATGGTAACAGGAGACTGGGGGCACAATGTTTACCCAGGTTTGGGCCCTCTCGATGGAGGTAATACCCTACTTCCTGCTTGATTGATCTTGATTATATGAGTATTACAAGAGTTGATATACCACGAGATCGTAGAGGCTAAACCCTAGGAGCTAGCCTATGATTATGATTGTGTTGTCCTACGGACTAAAACCCTCCGGTTTATATAGACACCAGAGGGGGCTAGGGTTACACAGAGTCGGTTACAGAGAAGGAGATCTATAATCCGGAGCGCCAAGCTTGCCTTCCACGCCAAGGAGGGTCCCATCCAGACACGGGACGAAGTCTTCAATCTTGTATCTTCATAGTCCAACAGTCCGGCCAAAGTATATAGTCCGGCTGTCCGGATACCCCCTTATCCAGGACTCCCTCACCTAACAAGTGCACAGGCAGCACCGTTGAAGAGGCTGGTCCCTTGAGGTCTTCTTTGCTTCTTCATCAGTCTTGATTCTGGGCCAGTTTTCAGTTTTCCCGCATGTCGTTTGCGATGTTACAAAGGAAGAGGTCCGGGTCGTGGCCTGCATGGCGTTCGTGGCCCACGATCACGGGGCAGAAACAACCAACCCACTTGCATCCGTGCCCCTGGTTCATCCGCCACGTGTCTTCCTGAAAGTGCAACTATCCCTATGTGGTTTTGGTAATTCCTAACAACATTTAGCTTATTGAGCTAATGCTATTTCAAGATAAATATTTCAGGAAAGCTCAATGATTGGCATGGCATGGATGAGAAAAGTGATCCCTCAAAATGCTAAGGACAAAAGGATTGGCTCAAGCTCAAAGCACAAGACTCTACATTTTCTATTTTAGTTGTCCATGATCACATTGAGTCTATAGGAAAAGCCAATACTATCAAGGAGGGATGAGGTGTTGCTTAATGGCTTGCTTGCTCAAAATGCTTAGTGATATGCTCCAAAGCCCTCAACTACTTTCTCACATCCACATATGACCCAAACCAAAAGTCAAACTCGGCCCCACCGATTCTTTCAATCTGGCGCCACCGAGTTCAGATGTCATAGCCACTGCCACAAACCCTAGTATTTTCGGTCTCATCGATAAGGATCTTGGTCTCACCGAGATGGGATTGTAATCTCTCTGTTTCCCTTCGTAAAGTTTCGGTCCAACCGAGATGAGCGATCGGTCCCACCGTGACTGCAATGCAAACTCTCTATTTCCCTTTCGTAACGTTTCGGTCTCACCAAGATGAGCGAATCGGTCCCGCCGAGTTTGCCTGACCAACTCTCTCGTTAGCTTATTACCAAAATCAGTCCAACCGAGTTCGTGTAATCGGTCTCACCGAGATTACTTTATGCCCTAACCCTAACCATATCGGTCCCACCGAGTTGACATGTCGGTCCCACCGAAAATCTTAGCAGTCACATTATTTGCTAAATCGATCCGACCGAGTTTCACGATTCGGTCCCACCGAGATTGGTAAGTTGTGTGTAACGGTTAGATTTTGTGTGGAGGCTAAACATACCCCTCCACCCACTCTTCATACATGGAGAGAGCCATCAGAACATGCCTACACTTCCAACATACATTTTCTGAGAGAGAACCACCTACACTTGTGTTGAGGTCAAGATATTCCATTCCTACCATATGAATCTTGATCTCTAGCCTTCCCCAAGTTGCTTTCCACTCAAAACTTCTTTCCACCAAATCCAAATCCTGTGAGAGAGAGTTGAGTGTTGGAGAGACTATCATTTGAAGCACAAGAGCAAGGAGTACATCATCAACACACCATTTGTTACTTCTTGGAGAGTGTTGTCTCCTAGATTGGCTAGGTGTCACTTGGGAGCCTCCGACAAGATTGTGGAGTTGAACCAAGGAGTTTGTAAGGGCAAGGAGATCGCCTACTTTGTGAAGATCTACACTAGTGAGGCAAGTCCTTTGTGGGCGACGAGCATGGTGGGATAGACAAGGTTGCTTCTTCGTGGACCCTTCGTGGGTGGAGCCATCTGTGGACTCGCGCAACCGTTACCATTCGTGGGTTGAAGTCTCCATCAACGTGGATGTACGATAGCACCACCTATCGGAACCACGGCTCAAAAATCTCCGTGTCTCCAATTGCGTTTGCCTCCTTAAACTCCTCCCCTTTACCTTCATATGCAATTGTTTTACATTCCGCTGCTATACTCTTAGAATTGCATGTGTAGGTTGATTGCTTGATTTGTGCTAAGTTGCTAAATATCTGCCAATAATTAAAACTAGGGAAAAGGCTAGTTTTTTATTTGCTCCACTAGTCTAATCACCCCCCCCTCTAGACATACTTTCTATCCTACACTTCCATATGCCTCAGAAGGGGTAGGTGGTGGATGTGGAGGACATGGGTGTGAGTGCTGCAACGGGAAATCAGGCATCGCTGGTTGGAGCAGTGGGTCGACCCTGATTTCCCATGTCTTCGAGGGCCATATTGGATGAGCGGGGCGGCCGCCCTTGGGGAGAGGGGCCAGCCCCCGGCATGCCCTTCTATGAAAGGGAATAGATATGGTGCTTTTTCGTACACACCTCCTTCTTCTCACTTATCAGTCCTTTGCCGCTCGCCATGGTGAGAGGGCGAGGGCGTGCTGGTGCTCCAGCGGCGGCGACGAGGGCCTCCGCTCGACAGCACATTCCTCCTCCTCCGGAGCTTGCAGCAGTGGAGGCCGCTACAAGAGGAGGAGGGAGGGGACGAGGTCGAGGTCGCCTTGTCGCTCGAGGAAGGGGAGGCGTTCCAGCCCCACCTTCGCCGGTGGCTCCTCCCCCGATGGAAGGCCATGCCGGAGATCAGCCCTGAGAGTTCTTCGTCAGGCTGTATAAGCCTTTGTGCGGCCATCTGCAGCTCCCCACCCCATTTGCTCGGGAAATGGAGCTGGAGCCACCCCATGCTCTGAGGTTGCACATGAGGGGTTGTGGGTTGATGTCAACTTCCCTGCTCCTCATGTCATGTACCTCCGTCGCGGTTGGAAGACCTTCGCCCGTGCCCATAGCTTGATGCAGGGGCACGTTCTCCAGTTTAAATTTATGGAGAGCGGCGTGCTCTCGTTAAGGTCTTCGGGCGCTCGGGAATTCACTTAGGGTACTGCGCGGAGAGCTCCACAAATGACGAAAGCTCCTCCTCGAGCGATAGCGACAAGAAGGACTATCACGGCGATGAGAACGGAAGCGGGCGGGAGGGCGACGACTCCGACTCCGACTGATCGCCGCCCGCACCACCTTCATCAAGTGGCAGCACCATCATCTGCATCTTCATCTCCTCCGGCAACATGATTTACCGATGCAGTGGTGGGGATGGTGCTCTGGGCTCCTCCGACAACCTTCAGCTGGGCCCCGGCAAGCTTTCTCTCGGGCTGCAGCTCCGTTCGCCCTGCCGTGCACTGCTGGCCCTGGTGGCGGTGGTTGACGGACCTCCTCCACCATGCTCTCGATCGATGCATTCCCCGACGCCTTTCTCTCATCCTCTTTGCCTTCACTTGCCGTGCGTGGGAGGAGAGGGACAAGAAAGGGATCATGAGGCACTTACCTTTTTTCAATCTTAAATCTATAGGCATTTGCCAAACTTTAATTGAAATAATGTAATCTCTTACGTCCGTCTTTCTGTTCTGTAATGCTTGTACTTCTATTAGCATATTAATGAAAGAGATGAACCCTGTCGAGAACTCGTGCATGTATATGTCCATGCAGAGGTGAGATGCCTCTTCAGTGTAAATAAATGAGTTTGCCCCGGCAGGCTATATATCCTGCCAGCCCTCTTTTTTGTTTGCCGGAGAACCTTATTTGTCGGGTTACAGACAGAAGGACCAGACCCCCGCCAACTTCTACCAAGGGAAACTACAACCACCCTGATTGAAGCAGCGTTCAAGCCAGGAATGGGAGCACCCAAGCATAGAAAGGAGCGGCGGGGATTTCTAAGCCACAAGTTATAGCTTACAGAACATGAATGGACAAGAGGTAGAACTTATCTGTTTGGCTTGCCATGATCACAGTGCCAGGCAATCTCCCCACTCTCTTGTCGAAGCCAAGTCCACAGTGAGAACCTGTAACTTCATGCGGATGAGAATGAATGCAGGATGCAATCGTATCTATATGTGTATGTAGATGCTCATGAAATGCTTATGCAGTAATCTGAAATGCTCATGCATGGATGCAATCTAGGTTGGGGCCCCTCTAGAGCGCTTCTTTATTTTCTCTTGCACGGGGTCCTCGCCACGACTTTGTACAAGGGGTTACATGCAACTGAGGCAAGGCCTATACAAATGGGTGGCAGCCAGGCAGGGCCCGGCAGCCTCGCGCCTTACGGGTAGAACTTAAGGAGATGCTCAATATTCCATGAGTTTTGCAACAGAGTGCCATCTACGGCCTCCAGACGGATTGCGCCAGGTCTGGTGAATTGTATCCACTTTGGTGGGATATTGTGTGTACCCTTGGCGGACTGAACGCGCCTAAGGACAACGTCACCTTCCTCAAAACTCCGGTGTGAACCTTGTGGCTGTGATAGCGACACAAGGCTTGCTGATAGCGTGCAGCACACATAGCAGCCCGGAGACGGTCTCCTCGAGTAGCACATCACTGCCACATCAGTTCTAATCTTGCACGATATCGTCGTAAGCAAGTACTTGAGGTGACCCGTAACTGAGTTCCGTGGGAATTCCTGCTTCTGCCCGTAGACCAGGGAGAATGGATTCTGCCTGGTAGCTCGGTTTGGTGTCGTTCTGAGGGACAAGAGAACTACTGGCAGCTCCTGATCCACCGCCTGTCGTGCTTCTGCAGCTTATCAAAGGTTCTTGTCTTGAGTCCGCATAGCACTTTAGTGTTCGCCATCTCAGCTTATCCATTGCTCCGGGGGTGTGCCACAGAGGCGAATGAGATCTTGCGTCCGAGGGCATGAACATATTGCATGAAGGCGTGGCTCATGAACTGGGTGCCGTTGTCGGTGATGATCCCTGCCGGAACTCCAAAACGACACGCCAGATCTTTCAAGAACTTAATAGCAGATTGGGCAGTCACTTTTACCACGGTAGTCACTTCCGGCCACTTTGTAAACTTGTTGATGGCAACGAACAAGAATTCAAAGCCCCCGATTGCTCGGGGGAAGCAGCCGAGGATATCGAGCCCCCAGACCAAAAATGGCCATCATAGAGGGATTGTCTAAAGCGCTTGGGGTAGGCAAGTGGGTTTTCTTGGAATGGAACTGCCAGGCTTCACACTTAGTGACCAGCTCGACCGCATCTTGGAGGGCTTTGGACCAATAGAATCCTTGTCGTTATGCTTTCCCAACTAATGCCCTTGATCCAATGTGGGAGCCGCACATTCCTTTGTGAATATCAACCAGTAGTTCCTTTCCTTCTTCCTGGCAGACACACTTCAATTTCACACCATTGGGCCTCCTTCTGTATAGAGTGTCATCGGCAAACTGATACATACTGGCCCTCCGGGCTACTTTTTCAGCTTCATCTTGATCGTCGGGAAGCTCTCCGATTTGGAGGAAGCGGACAATGTGCCTTGCCCAAGTTGGATCCTGTGGCTCGGCCACAAGGACTAGAGGCACCTCCTCTGCTGTGGGAGCACTAGCCTCGTGCACGGGGTCCATGGACCCGGCAGGAAGGGGTGGTCCGGCTGGCTGTGAGGAGTTGTTTCCAGCAGGGTCTCCGCCGGGAGCGGACTACTCTACCGGGAGAGGCTTTCTGGTGTCCAACTTTCTCCTCTTCCAGGCCATTGTTGATGGGGATACGGAAGGCTGAGTAAGACAGAGAACAAGAGTCTCTGGTTCCACAGGAAGCTTCTGCGCATCACACTTTGACAGATGATCAGCTACACTATTTTTCGCACGGGGTACGTGCTCTGTTTGCAATCCGTCAAAGTGCTCCTCCAATCTTCTCACTTCCTTGATGTATGCCTCCATTAATGGACTTTGATAATCCTTGTTAACTTGCCTCACCACCAACTGTGAGTCTCCTCGAATGATCAGCTTCTTAATTCAAAAATTCTGCTACAATCCTGAGTCCGGCAAGGAGCCCTTCATACTCTATTGTATTGTTGGTGGATTCATCCCATGCAAAATGCATCTGCACGGCGTACTTCAAGTGCTCCCCGGTGGGGGAAATGAGAAGGACGCCAGCCCCCGCACCTTGCAGGGAAAAAGCACCATCAAAATACATAATCCATTCTTGGGGTGATTCCTTGCCGGGGAAAACTGTCTTTGTCACTTCCTCGTCAGGGGTTGGCGTCCATTCAGCAACAAACTCTGCCAATGCCCTGCTCTGGACAGTTGATGTGCTCTCAAACACCAAGGCAAAGCTGGATAGCTCCAAAGCCCATTCCACTATTCTGCCGGTGGCCTCTAGGTGTCGGAGTGTCCGTTGCAACGGAAAACGAGTAACAACCATGATCTCATGGGCTTAAGTAGTGGCGCAGTTTCCTTGAGGCCATGATGAGGCCAAAGATCAATTTTTGCATGCTAGAGTACCTTGACCTAGCCCCATGTAACAAGGAGCTGACGAAGTACACTGGGCGCTGCACTACTTTCTTCCTTGCCGTGTCCTTGGGGTTGTCATCGTTGCCGTGCTCGCTGCTGTTCTGATCCTTGTCTAGCCTTGCCGTCCTCTACTCACTCTCTTTCTCATCCACTTCTCAGTGCACTACCAAGGCTACGCTGACCACTTGATTTGTTGCCGCCAAGTACAACAATAATGGCTCATGAGGCTTGGGTGCAACCAGGGTAGGCGCAGAGGACAGGTAGGCCTTCAGCTCCTGCAAAGCTTCATCTACTTCAGGGGTCCATTTCATGGGACATGTCTTCTTTAGAATCTTGAAGAACGACAGGGCACGCTCGGCAGACTTGGAGATGAATTTGTTAAGTGCGACAACACATCCCGTTGGGCGCCTCACATCTTTTAATGTACTTGGCGCTTGGATCTGCTCGATGGTCTTGATCTTATCGGGATTGGCTTCGATCCCCCTGTGGGACACAAAGTATCCAAGAAGCTTGCTGGAGGGGATGCCAAACACACATTTCTCTGGGTTTAGCTTCAAGTTCATCTTGGCAGATTTGTAAACGTCTCTTCCAAATCCTGAATGAGAGTTGCTCTGTCTTTGGTTTTGACCACAATGTCATCCATATAAGCCTCAACATTTCTGTGTAGCTGGGGTTCAAAACCATTTTGGACTGCCCTTGCAAAGGTGGAACTGACACTCTTTAATTCAAACAACATGCGGACAAAGCAATACGTACCGCATGGAGTGATGAATGATGTCTTCTCTTCTCCTTTGACATGAAGATCTGGTGGTACCCAGAATAGGCGTCCAAAAATGAGAGCAAATCACAACCTGAGGTGGAATCCACTATCTGATCAATATGCGGCATGGGGAACGGGTCCTTTGGGCAAGCCTTGTTGAGGTCTGTGAAGTCAATGCACAACTTCCGTTTCCCGTTCGCCTTCCGGACCTACTGGGTTTGCTAGCCAAGTGGTATGTAGCACTCCTCTAACCAAACCAGCTGCTTCAAGCTTCTTTATTTCTTCCGCAATGAACTTTTGCCTCTCCAAGGTCTGCTTCCGTACTTTCTACTTAACAGGTCTGGCGTGTGGACAGACAGCAAGGTGGTGCTTGATTACCTCCCTGGGAATACCGGGGGTATAAGATGGCTCCCAAGAAAACACATCGATATTCTCCCGCGGGAAGGCAACAAGCATGCTTTCCTATTTGTCATCGAGGGTGGCGCTTATGGTGAAGGTACCATCAATGCTAGCCAGCCCTGCCGGGACCTTTTTCACTTGCGGAGCAGCAACCTTGGATCTCTTGCTGTTGGAACACTCTGGCACGTCGTCAACGGGTGTCGTGCACTCGGAGGGGGCATGCTTCCCGGACTCTTTGACAGAGGTCCTAGAATCCTGCTTCTTTCCTTTGCTCTTCTTGGCGGGAACTGCTGCCATCGCGGCCTCTACCGCGACTATGTCCCTGTACATCTTGTCCATGCAAATGATGGCATCTTTCTCATCTGACGAGATGGTGAGGACCCCCAGCAGCCCAGGCATCTTCACGGTATTGTAGGCATAGTGGGATGCCGCCATGAATTTAGCCATAGCCGGGCGCTCAAGGATCCCATTGTACGGCAGGGGGAGGTCAACTACATCAAACACAATCTTCTCAGTTCGGTAGTTAAGTTCTCCCCCAATAGTTACTGGCAACGTAATCTTCCCTTTAGGATGGCTCCTGCCGGGGTTGACTCCTTGAAACGTGCGCGTAACCTTTAACTCTTCTTCTGCTATCTGAAGCCTATTGATAACTACCGGGGAAATCAGATTCAGTCCGGCCCCACCGTCCACCAACATCTTTGTGACCTTGAGGTTGCGAATTACTGGAGAAACCAACAAAGAAAGGAATCCTATCGCGGTGGTGCGGCTAGTATGGTCCTCTTCGTCGAAGATGATGGGTGTACGGGACCATTTGAGCGGCTTCCGGGCCTCCGGTGCTGGTTCCACGACATTGACTTCCCTTGCCCACCGCTTGAGTTGGCGATGAGAGGTGTGCAAAGATGCATCCCCGTCAATGCACAGGGCGTCCGTGGGCATCTGGAACTCCTCCTCACTGGTTTCCTCTTCACCCCCTTGTTACATTCATCACCACAGATCTCTTTCTTCTGGCTCCTGGCGGGTTTGCCTTTGTTCCGAAAGGGCCGGGGCAATTTGCTCCATCTCCTCGGCCCTTACCGCCAGCGACATTCGAACCTTTTTCCATATCACGCTTCTCATATTATGCTCTTTGTCTCTTGACCAACTGCTCAACCTGGTAGCACTTCTGAAGGTCGTGGCCCTTGGTCCGGTGGATCTTGCAGTATGGACCATCGCCCTTCCCGGCCTTCTCGGCAGCTGCCACTTCACGGCAGTTGGCGCACGCGGCAACCTCCTTGCCGGGGGCCTCACTCTTGGAGATCTTGCCGGTATTAGGGGTGCATAACCCTTCAACAGTCAATATTGCTTTATCCCTTTTCTTCTCACTGCGCTTCTTAGCCTTCCTCTCATTGGTGGATTCATCATCATCCTCTAAATCAACATCAATGCAATTTTCTTCTCCAGACAATTTCCTCCCTTCCTCTATCCGGGCACACTTATCCGCTAGGGCGTACAACTCCATCACAGTCTTGGGAAACCGCACATTCATCTTGGCACGAATTCGGTGGTTTCTCACATTGGATTGGAAGGAAGCTATCACGGCTGCGGGATGGATATTTGGAATATTCTGATGAACTTTATTGAACCTCTGCAAATACTTACGGAGGGTTTCTCCTTCCTTCTGCTGGAGAAGCTGCAAATCACAGAGGCGCACCGGCTCCTGATGACCACCAATGAAAGTGCCAATGAACTCATGGCACAGATCTTCCCACGACGAAATGGAGTTCTTCGACAGGTGCATCAGCCAGGACCTCACGTTGGATTTGAGCGCCAACGGGAAGTAGTTGGCGAACACCTTCTCATCTCTTCCCCCGGTAGCCTGAATGGCGATGTTGTAGATGCTTAGGAACTCTACCGGGTTCGGCCTTCTTTCATACTTCTCAGGTATCTCTGGCTTGACGTACGAACGGACGGCCAACAGACTTGCCGCAGCTCATGGGTGAAGGCAGGGCAGCCAACCTTGAAGGGCAGGAGCCAGTCAAAACCAAGAGTGGGCTCGTCAATGTCTGGGCCACCGCGCCAGTCGGCTCGGAGGAGGTTGCCGCAGCATTGCTTGACGACGCACACGTCTCCTCTCCGCCCAACTTCCAGGATTTGCAGTTGGCCTCGACACGCTTGAGGTCAGAAGAGGCCATCGAGGCGTCATCGGGGTATTGATTTGGTCGCGCCCGTGTCGGCCGTCGTGGCGGGGATTGCACTGTGGGGACGGTTCCCCCCGTACGAGCGGCAGCATGGGCCGTGGCCGTTGCTTGGGGAGGTCATGGCGGGGCAGCCCGTCGTGAGCCTTCGGATTCGGTGCAACTAAGCAGACTTTGGATGGTGGCACACCATTCATCCATCTGCTCGGCCGCTGGTGGAAAACCTCAGCAGGAGCTGAGCCTGCGCCATGGCCTCCGAGGCTGTGCTTGGCATAGATGATGATGAAGTTGACCCCACCATCGCTCGGCTCCTTGAGGAGCCAGCGACAGCTGCGTTGTGCCCCCGCTGTTGCGATGCAACCACCTGGGAAGCAGGGTGGCGAGGCAGAGGCGCCCGAGGGTCGTCAGCTCCATTAGGCACACCAGTTTGCTCGGCCTGCCCTGGGGAGAGCGCACGCGTAGCAGTCGTGCCCGTGGCGAGGAATGCTGTAGGGCAATGGCTTGCCCTAGACCGAGCGCCATCGATGTGGATGCGCCCGTCAACGGGTGGAGCGCGACCGTTGGGGCATTGCTGATGTTGCTCTCCTCCAACATTTTTGCTCGCGTCGGCCACGAGGGGATGGTGGTGGTGCCGCCTGCGCTGGCCACAACCCCTGCAACATCCGCCTCCTCATGCGTCTCCGCGCCCCCGCAGCATTGGAGGCCGCGGGTAGTGGAGCCTTCAAGGTGGACGGATGAGCCAAAGGAGCTGATTTCTTCTTGGGCGCCATGGTCGATGGCGCTGTCGATGATGCAGATGGCAATGAAGATGACGCGCTGCACTTCACGCAAGCATTCCCCCTACCCGGTGCACCAAAGATGTCGCGGGAAACCATGGCCACCTATAGGACCAGGATGGCCCCTTGCTGGTTCGGCAGGGGGGAGTCGCATTGCACAAAGAGCAGACCAATGCAAGGCAGCACGATAGGGATCGCACATGAAGTTTTACCCAGGTTCTGGCCACCGCAAGGCGTAAAATCCTACTCTTGCTTTGGTGGATTGATTGGGAAAAGGTGGTGGTGGTGGGTAATACACTTGCCCGGCAAGGTTTGCCTCGGACAGCACCGACTACGCGCGTATGGGGGTGTGGATGATCTAAACTTCTAACCCTTTGGATCGTTTCCATGGGCCTCCTTTTGTAGATCAAGGGGTTACCACAGTGGAAAATTAGTCATTAGACACTGATAAGATAGCAACTATGCTATCAAACCTAACTCTACAGGGTGACATCATGCATTTAATGCGCTTCTTAGTGTTACGTTGTTGGTTGCCCAGCAAGGCTTGTCGGGCTAATTTGCCAGCTCCTCGCCTGCTTGCTTGACACATCGCTAGACAGGTGTCATTTGTGGGTTCACTAGGTAGGAAGTGGCCGCCATGTGGCGAATGGCTGCCACTTAATCATCCTGCACCTTGACACCACACTGATCCACGACGTGGGTTGTGGTGGAGCAGTCGGTGGGGTGATCTGGTCTCTGTGAGCCTTGGCAGGCCCTGTCGGGGCACCTGGATCTTCTTCTTCTGGGGGTGGCCATGCCCCTTGCCGGGCTCGCCTACCTAGCAAGGGAGGCTCCTTTATTGACGATATATGGCTCCTCTATCTTAGTCTTGGTTCCTTCTGATCTGCTAGTTGGTTCTTAGGGTCTCTTGGTCTCTTGCTCTTGTGCTCCAATCTTGATCTTGTGCCTGTGCATAGTCAGGTCAACAGGCCCCGGGTCTGTTGCACCGACACCAAGTTTTTAGGTACTCCATCTTTAAAATAATAATTAGCAAGCATGCTGGAGATTTCAGCTTCAGGTATTTTTCTTTTATTAGTGAGAATTTCTTTCATATATTTTGTATAAGGAGCCATCTTTAGAATATCAGTCAAGCGAGTACGCAAAAAGACTGGCCTAAGCATTTCAGGAAAGCGTTCGAATTCTTCATCATCCTTTTTATTCGATGGGGTTTAGGTGGAAAGGGTATTGATTTTTGAACCCATGGCTCTCTCTCTTTACCATGTTTTCTAGCCACAAAGTCTCTTTTATCATATTATTTATTTTTAGGTTGTGGGTTATCAAGATCAACAACAGGTTCTATCTCAACTTCATTATCTGGTTCTTTATCATCGTATGGTTGATCATCTACATGAACATCATCATTATCACTTTCATTATCACTATGTGGATGTTCATTAACAGATGAGTTTGAGCATCAGAAATAGAGACATCATTGTTATCTTCAGAAGGTTTTTCTTTCTCAGGTTCACTAGAAGTATGCAGGGTCCTATCATTTTCTTCTTCTTTTTCCTTTTAGTGGGACTAGGTGCATTAGTATTAACTAGTCGTTAACCCGTGCAGCTGCACGGGCTAGACATTATCATTGGACTAAAATATTCAAGTTGTTTTATAACATTTGTTATTTGTGAAATTTGTAGATCGGAGAAAATAGAAAACACTCAGAATTCATTAGGCATGACATTAAGCAACACTCAAGGAACTGATCCATTGCTCACATTCTTCAGGGCCAATGTACTTTCGACGACTTGACATCCATTTTTTTCCTATTTACTATTAATTGGAACATAATTGTGTGAAAATGCAGTATGTACACATTTAGAACTTAGCTGGAAATCCATGGACAACATACCTCTAAAGTTTTATCAGATATGGAATGAAGCCAATATGGATTGTATGGTGAATAATAATAAGAATGATCACAATCCTCTTGCAAAAGGGGTTAGAAATATTAGTGTGTCATTAACTTGACATGTTATATGTATGATTCTAATTGTGGTTGTCAAGTTTTCCTGTACATAAAAGTGAAGTCTTCATTTCAGATCATGTACTTGTTTACTTATTAATATAACTATGTGCTACTAAAACAATAGCTCTACAATTGGAGGTAATTTTTCAATAGGATAAATTGCATCATGTGAGTGTCAATGAAAAATGTTATTATGAAGATATCACTGTGTCATTTGAGATATAGAATCCCACCATACTTGTATTTTCCTTCCCCAACAAAAGAATTAAATGTTAGAAATGTAACAGTCATATATTAAACCTATATTTTTCTATTCATGTGCATTTGTTATTACTAAAAGAGACACGGAATTTTATTTTAGTTGATAATTGAGCGTCTTTTACCAAGACAGAATAGGAAATTTCAAAGCCATCATTTCTACCTAGGTCTACATGATTTATAATTATTTTAGTGAAGATTGACTAATATAATTTGACCAATAATTTAATTTCCCCTATTTTACAGTACATATTGCAAGTGAAGGCCTAATGGGCTAGGAGTAAAATAAATTGCACACCATAGATCGCTAGTATAACAAATTTAAGATGTTCTCTTACCTAAATATGGCTTGTGCATAGAGATAGTGACATGTTAATAAGGTATGTTTTATTTAAAGGAAGAAAGTTAGGAGCCATTTAAAAAAATCCTTTCAAGAACAGTAGCATGGAAAACATCCGATTGGCTTATCGCATCAGATAATAAGATGTTAACATTTTCATACACAATAATATTGAAGGTAACTGTTACCAGGTTCGACCACAAATTACAAAAAGTGACTTTCCATCGATAGCCATTGATTTGCACTCCAGCACTGAAAATTTCTCACCCGGGTATATGCTTTTGACTATTACAATCACCGAAAAGTCATAATAGTTCTCAAAAGGCGCCCATAGGATTAACATAATTAAATACATTGTTAAATTACTGGTTCGGCTCTTTACAGGTAAATTATTACTGGAAACATGCATGTATTTTTTTTCATTGTAATCTTTTGGACAAACAAAGTTAAATAGTTCCAATTAGTTCATGATTGGATGCTTCACATGTGTTTATGGGTCTGAACGTTTTTTCTACCTAGTATTTTGATTCTTACACAAATTCTATTGGTTCTCAGTCTTATATTATTTTGTTAGATTCTTGTTTAAATGGAAGGCATTCTGTGCAGCACCGTTTTGCACATGTAATCCCTCCATTTATTTAACATAACATAACTTCTATTTTTTTGGTAATGATATATACATGAATAGGCTGAACTAAATCCATGGCACATATAGGCATGTTAGTGCGCGATATAAGTCATAGTCCATTATTATTTTTGAAAACAAAAGGGAGAAGACGCATACTTCTCTCCATTGTTATAGTTAGTGCAATCATAACTGTTAACAAAACTGAATCTTCTACACCTTCATTTTTAAGACTACTATTCATTCAACAGCTTTGATATATAAGATCATCATAAAAATCACAATGAATAGATAGGTGTTGAACAAGCAAAACATGTCATTTCAAGTTGAATCAGAGACACGCAAATGATACGGTTGTACATCTGAGAAGCTATTTCTCTTCATATAGTCGACATAACAACTTGTCTATTGTTATATTTGAAGTACTTCTATAATAACGCCCATTCAAGGGAGATAAGGCTTAAGACCCCCATTTCCTATATCAGGTATAATTAAGCTGTCGCTTTTGCCAATTCTCACCCAAGAAAATTGAGGTGTTATGTATTCTTTAGTCTGATCGAATCTAGGAATGAAATGATGAGTTTCTACCTTCCATCCTAGGTGGTTCTTTTTTATCTCAATCTTAGAGCAGAAATACACTATTAAATATTATCCTATTCCTGAATGATATAGATATCCGAACGACATAGACTGTGCTGCACGTAATTTGCACTAAATTTAAATACTACGTAAAGTACAATAATGCTTCAGAAACGTTCCACGTGGAAGTATCAACATCTTATAAATTCCAACATATATAGTTTGTTATTATATCAATAAAAAGAATAGATCACATGGATCCATTCTTATTTTAAGATACTTTGACACCATGCCTGGTACTATATTATTCTCAGATAACCCAACACTACTACCGATCAGTAGTTCTTCAGTCTATTGATTTTCTTCAACGTCTTGATTCTAGGGCACTGCCTGCTAATATTGTTCAGAAATTGCATCCAACGATAATAAGTCTCACCTGCAGTATCACAATTTATAAGAATCGAATGTGGCAAATACGGATTTTCATATAACAATCTTATAAGAAAAGGCTATACAATTGGCATCAGCTATTGTTCCTTAAGCTATTTTTCAGTATGCATCACCTAAAAAACATGTGCAGCTCCGAGAGGAAGATGGATATTTCAAGATTGGAGCTGGGCAGACGAAAAGGGCCACTTTGCATACCTGGTTCTTGAGCTGAAAGAAGTTCCATTGGGTAGATTTTGTCCTCATAAGAGTTTAGCTGTTGTTACCTGCAGGCTACCTCCAAGAGAGGCATCTGGCCACAGTGATGGTCCAAGCTCATGACTTCTCCTCCTACAGAAGCTCCTCCACCGGTGCCACTCGAGCGGAACACGCTGCCGTCTTGCAGCCGCTACATGAGGTAGCAGCGTTGTATGCTGATGACCCACAAGTGTAGGGGATCGCAACAACTTTCGAGGGTACAGTATTCAACCCAAATTTATTGATTCGACACAAAGGGAGCCAAAGAATATTCTTGAGTATTAGCAGTTGAGTTGTCAATTCAACCACACCTGGATAACTCTGTATCTGTAGCAAGGTATTTAGTAGCAAAGTAGTATGATAGTAATGGTAACAGTAATAAAAGGTAAAGATAGTAATAGCAATATTTTTGGGTTTTGTAGTGATTGTAACAATAGCTATGGAAAAGTAAATAAGCGAAGCACAAGATGTGAAAACATAGGGTGACACAGAACTAGCTCCAATTCATCAATGTAATGTAGGAATGTATTCTGAATATAGTCATACATGCTTATAGAAAAGAACTTGAATGACATCTTTTGTCCTACCCTCCCGTGGCAGCGGGGTCCTAGTGGAAACTAAGGGATATTAAGGCCTCCTTTTAATAGAGAACCGGACCAAAGCATTAACACATGGTGAATACATGAACTCCTCAAACTACGGTCATCACCGAGAAGTATCCCGATTATTGTCACTACGGGGTTGTCGGATCATAAGACATAATAGGTGACTATAGACTTGCAAGATAGGATCAAGAACACACATATATTCATGAAAACATAATAGGTTCAGATCTGAAATCATGGCACTCGGGCCCTATTGACAAGCATTAAGCATAGCGAAGTCATAGCAACATCAATCTCAGAACATAGTGGATACTAGGGATCAAACCCTAACAAAACTAACTTGATTACATGGTAAATCTCATCCAACCCATCACCATCCAGCAAGCCTATGATGGAATTACTCACGCACGGCGGTGAGCATCATGAAATTGGTGATGGAGGATGGTTGATGATGACAACAACGACGAATCCCCCTCTCCAGAGCCCCGAACGGACTCCAGATCAGCCCTCCCGAGAGAGATTAGGGCTTGGCGGCGGCTCTGTATCATAAAACACGATGAAACTTTCTCTCTGATTTTTTTCTCCGCGAGACGGAATATATGGAGTTGGAGTTGAGATCGGCGGAGCCTCAGGGGGGCCACGAGACAGGGGGCGCACCCAGGGGGAGGACGCGCCCCCACCCTCGTGGACAGGGTGTTGGCCCCCTGGTCTTGATTCTTTCTCCAGTATTTTTTATATTTTCCAAAAAGTGCCTCCGAGGATTTTCAGGACATTCCGAGAACGTTTGTTTTCTACACATGAAACAACATCATGGTAATTCTGCTGAAAACAGCGTCAGTCCGGGTTAGTTTCATTCAAATCATGCAAGTTAGAGTCCAAAACAAGGGCAAAAGTGTTTGGAAAAGTAGATACGTTGGAGACGTATCAACTCCCCCAAGCTTAAACCTTTGCTTGTCCTCAAGCAATTCAGTTGATAAACTGAAAGTATAAAGAAAAACTTTTACAAACTCTATTTGCTCTTGTTGTTGTAAACATGCAAAGCCATCATTCAGGTTTCAACAATATTATAAACTAACCATACTCACAATAACACTTAGGTCTCACAACTACTCATATCAATAGCATAATCAACTAGCGAGCGATAATAATAAAACTCGGATGACAACACTTTCTCAAAACAATCATAACATGATATAACAAAATGGTATCTCGCTGGCCCTTTCTCAGACCGCAAAACATAAATGTACAACACCTTTAAAGATCAAGGACTGACTAAACATTGTAATTCATGGTAAAAGAGATCCAGTCAAGTCATACCCAATATAAACCAATAATAATGAATGCAAATGACAGTGTGCTCTCGAGCGGGTGCTTTATAATAAGAAGGTGATGACTCAACATAAAAATAAATAGATAGGCCCTTCGCAGAGGGAAGCAGGGACTTGTCGAGGTGCCAGAGCTCGATTTTAAAATAGAGTTTGAATAACATTTTGAGTGGCATACTTTTGCTGTCAACGCAACAACTACGAGATGGCTGTATCTTCCATACTACATGCATTATAGGCAGTTCCCATGTAGAATGGTAAAAGTTTATACTCCCCCAATCACCAACAAGCATCAATCCATGGCTTGCTCGAAACAACGAGTGCCTCCAACTAACAAAAATCCTGGGGGAGTTTTGTTTAATTATTTTGATTTGCTTTGATCTTTTTGGATCATGGGACTGGGCATCCGAGTTACCGGCCCTTTCTCGTGAATGAGGAGCGGAGTCCACTCCTCTTGAGAATAACCCACCTAGCATGGAAGATATAGGCAGCCCTAGTGGTAACATGAGCGGCACGAGCATACAAACCAGAATTTCATTTGAAGGTTTAGAGTTTGGCACATACAAATTTACTTGGAACGGCAGGTAAATACCGCATATAGGAAGGTATGGTGGACTCATATGGAGCAACTTTGGGGTTTAAGGAGTTTGGATGCACAAGTAGTATTCCCGCTTAGTACAGGTGAAGGCTAGCAAAAGACTGGGAAGCGACCAACTAAGAGAGCGACAATAGTCATAAACATGCATTAAAACTAATTTACACCGAATACAAACATGAGTAGGATATAATCCACCATGAACATAAATATCGTGAAGGCTATGTTGATTTTGTTTCAACTACATGCGTGAACATGTGCCAAGTCGAGTCACTCAATTCATTCAAACGAGGATACCATCCCATCATACCACATCATAATCATTCTAATAGCATGTTGGCAAGCAAGGTAAACCATTATAACTCATAGCTAATCAAGCATGTCACAAGCAACTACAATCTCTAAATGTTATTGCAAATATGTTTACTTCATAATAAGCTGAATCAGGAACAATGAACTCATCATATTTACAAAAACAAGAGAGGTCGAGTTCATACCAGCTTTTCTCATCTCAATAAGTCCATCATATATCGTCATTATTGCCTTTCATTCGCACGACCGAACTATGTGTATAATAATAAGAGTGTAAGTGCATTGGACTAAGCTGGAATCTGCAAGCATTCAACTCAAGAGAGGAGACAAAGTAATATGGGCTCTAAGTTAAATAAACAATCATGCATAAGAGAGCCACTAAACATTTTCAATATGGTCTTCTCGACCCCCAAAGGAAAGACAAGAAAATAAAACTATTTACACGGGAAAGCTCCCAACAAGTAAAAAGAAGAATGAGAAATCTTTTGGGGTTTTCATTTTAATTCTACTACAAGCATGGAAATTAAACTAACTAATTTTTTTGGGTTTTTTTCTTAAGGTTTATCAAACACACAAGAAGAAAACTAGAAAAAGAAATTCAAACTAGCATGGATAATACAATGAAAGAGTATGAGCACCGACAACTAGTGTAGTGTGTGGACATGAATGTAAAGTCGGTCAGAAATACGTACTCCCCCAAGCTTAGGCTTTTGGCCTAAGTTGGTCTAATGCCAAGGGTAGCCTGGCTGATATCCGTAGTTGTATCTGGGGTCGTACTGAGATGCAGCAGCAAATGCCTCCTGAGCTGCGGCATGCCGGCGAGCTGCCTCCGCTCTCCCCTCGTGTTCAGTTGCTTCCTCCCTGGTAACTTCATGTCTTCCTTTTGACTGATAATCAAAAAGGAGAGGAGCAGGAAGAGTAACATGGACGATGTTGGGTCTATTATAGATTAGTCGATAATGAAGGTATTGTTCATTCCTCCTAAGAAAATAATGATTGACCATAGCGTCATAATCTAAATAAGCAGGAGGTATCATCATATCCCCCTCTCATGGGGCTATACCAAGATAGTTAGCCACACGGGTTGCATAAATTCCTCAAAATAAATCTCCAGCTCTACTATTGTTCTGCAACCTACGTGCAACTATTGCCTCTAAGTTATAACCTTTATAACCTAACACATCACTCTTGAGGACACAGGGATCAGGGACACACATATGACATGCTTCATCTTTACCGTTAATGCATCTACCAATGAAGAGAGCGAAATAATGTATAGCAGGAAAATGAATGCTCCCTATGGTGGCTTGTGTTATGTCCCTGGATTATCCCACAGTAATACTAGCAAGGAAATCTCTAAATTCAGATTTGTGAGGATCATTAATATTACCTCACTGTGGGAGTTTGCAAGCAGTTGTAAAATAGAACACTGGGAGAATTACGTGTACAGTTATATTTAGCTGTTGTTACCTGCAGGCTACCTCCAAGAGAGGCATCCGGCCACAGTGATGGTCCAAGCTCATGACTTCTCCTCCTACAGAAGCTCCTCCACCGGTGCCACTCGGGGCGGAACATGCTGCCGTCTTGCAGCCGCTACATGAGGTAGCAGCGCTGCATGCTGATGACCCACAAGTGTAGGGGATCACAACAACTTTCGAAGGTAAAGTATTCAACCTAAATTTATTGATTCGACACAAGGGGAGCCAAAGAATATTTTTGAGTATTAGCAGCTGAGTTTTCAATTCAACCACACCTGGATAACTTTGTATCTGCAGCAAGGTAATTAGTAGCAAAGTAGTATGATAGTAATGGTAACAGTAATAAAAGGTAAAGATAGTAATAGCAATATTTTTGGGTTTTGTAGTGATTGTAACAATAGCTACGGAAAAGTAAATAAGCGAAGCAGAAGATGTGAAAAGCTCGTAGGCAATGGATCAATGATGGATAATTATGTTGGATGCGATTCCTCATGTAATAGCTATAACATAGGGTGACACAGAACTAGCTCCAATTCATCAATGTAATGTAGGCATGTATTCCAAATATAGTCATACGTGCTTATGGAAAAGAACTTGCATGACATCTTTTGTCCTACCCTCCCGTGGCAGCCGGGTCCTAGTGGAAACTAAGGGATATTAAGGCCTCCTTTTAATAGAGAACCGGACCAAAGCACTAACACATGGTGAATACATGAACTCCTCAAACTACGGTCATCACCGAGAAGTATCCTGATTATTGTCACTTCGGGGTTGTCAGATCATAACACATAATAGGTGAATATAGACTTGCAAGATAGGATCAAGAACACACATATATTCATGAAAACATAATAGGTTCAGATCTGAAATGATGGCACTCGGGCCCTAGTGACAAGCATTAAGCATAGCAAAGTCATAGCAACATCAATCTTAGAACATAGTGGATACTAGGGATCAAACCCTAACAAAACTAACTTGATTACATGGTAAATCTCATCCAACCCATCAGCGTCCAGCAAGCCTACGATGGAATTACTCACACACGGCGGTGAGCATCATGAAATTGGTGATGGAGGATGGTTGATGATGACGACTGCGATGAATCCCCCTCTCCGGAGCCCCGAACGGACTCCAGATCAGCCCTCCTGAGAGAGATTAGGGCTTGGCGGCGGCTCCGTATCGTAAAACGCGATGAAACTTTGTCTCTGATTTTTTTCTCTGCGAGACAGAATATATGGAGTTGGAGTTGAGGTCGGCGGAGCCTCAGGGGCCCACGAGACAAGGGGCGTGCCCAGGGGGGAGGGCGCCCCCCACCCTCGTGGACAGGGTGTGGGCTCCCTACTCTTGATTCTTTCTCCAATATTTTTTATATTTTCCAAAAAGTGCCTCCGAGGATTTTCAGGACATTCCGACAACTTATGTTTTCTACACATGCAACAACATCATGGTAATTCTGCTGAAAACAGTGTCAGTCTGGGTTAGTTTCATTCAAATCATGCAAGTTAGAGTCCAAAACAAGGGCAAAAGTGTTTGGAAAAGTAGATACGTTGGAGACGTATCACATGCACACAGACGCTGACTCATGAATGGCTCTATCTTTTATGCCATCCTCATTGGTGAGAGGTATGGTGTGGTGAGGCAGAGCATGGTCGATGCTCCAGGATCCTTAAAAAACAAACAAATGCTCCGAAATATGATATTAATTCTCTAAGGATATGATTTAGCACATACGCAACACTTTAAATCAAGGAAACAACATGTATATAGATACAAAATTCAATAGTGGTTGAGCAGCTTACCAATCTCTTATTGGAAAATTGATTTGCTCACCATGTTAGAGATGCCCAACTATGCAGCTGATTTCAGCATCGTGCAAATCCTGGCTGACACACAGAAGGGACTTTACAATATAGACTGTATTCAGTACACACATGATAGAGGTAAACATAAGTGGGAGTAACTCACCTTACATATGATAATCTAACCGAAATCAGCAATTGCAGATCCCATGCCTCACATTCTTAACTACCGTTTTTTACCTTTAACACAAAACATGGGAAACATATGAAAGTATTACTATGATTCAAAGAGCTGGTCAGAGAAACAAAATGCAACCTTTTCCAGATCAAAAGAACACGCAAATTTGGCATCCTTTTCTAGATCAAAGGGGCACATGAATCTAATGGAAAATCAAAACATGCATGGCTTACCTCGGATTATCACTATGGTCCTAGATTTGAGAAGTTGGAATAAAAGGAGATCTGAAGATTTGGAGTTGCAACATGAATGGCCTGCGACATTCGATGGAGAAAAGAGAGAGAAAGGGAGATGGTTGGGCTCTCTGCAGGGGTGAACCTCGGGGCGCGAGGCTACAACTTCTGCTCGGCGGCGACGAATGGGAGCGCCACCAGCCGCCGGAGTCGTCAACCCTACCAGATCGAGAGAAAGGTAAGAATCCTGTAACAACATGCCTTATCAGATCGAGGAAAGGATAGGATCCTGTAGCAACATGGGAAAAAATCAATCTAGGAACAGGAGAGGACTCTTGAGAGGATCCTGTAGCAACGTGGAGGTCTCGTTAGTTTTTTTTGTTTTGTTTTAAGAATCGGGAGTGATTGGGGCTGTTATTTATTTTTGGACAACGCTAGCGCCCACACGTGTGGTGGGAGCCAAACCCGCCCACATGCCCTATAACATACAGACTACGCCATGTCACCGCATGCATGCATGTGGGAATCTTGTTGGATTTTCAGTTTTTAAAATGTTTTATCTCTTAAATGAAAAATCTTATTGAAGATCCGTTTCCACTATTAAATCCCTCCCGACGAGATCTTCGAAACTAGATCTCATATCAATATATTTCGATGAATTTCTTTTAGTTAAAAGTTGCCATGTTTATTTCACATGAATTGCCATGATGTTTACACTAAAGTTGCCATGTTATGTTTCAGCTATTTTCTTCTATATTAAAAAGTAAATTTCGACATATTATAAAATGGAGAATTAAGAAACTAGACTTGCCATGCACCATAAACTAAAATTTCCATGATACATGGTCTTAAAATTGCCATGGTTCATGCAAAAAAATATTTTCATGGTCAAAATACTAGAATTGCCGACATCAAAAACTAAAATTGCCATGATCTACAAACTAAAATTGCCACAGGGCAACTTTAGTTTAAGCACCATGGCAACTACAGTGTAAACATCATGGCAACTTTTGGGCAAAAAAAATTCGTCGAAACATATCAACATGGGGTGTAGTTTTGAAGATCTCGTCGAGACGGATTTAATGGTGAAAACAGATTTTTAATTCACCTTCTTAATTAGGAGATAAAATATTTTTAAGACGAAAACCAAAAAGATTTCTGCTAATGACATCTGTTCATACGTGGCAAAGTGAGTGGTGATGGAGGCGTGTGGGCGATATGCAAATGCCCACACGTGTGAGCTTTAGTTTTTCCGTTATTTTTGACTCGTGAAAGGGTTATATATTTTAACGACTCGTGAGAGGTTGGTCTGCGGTAAATTGTGTATTTGATTTTTTTAATGACTCGTGTGAGGTTGGGACTTCCATAAATTGTGTATTTGAGTTTTATTTTTTGCTAAGGATTATTTGCATTGATCTCCACAGTAAAAATTTGGTCCCACCAGATTAACGGTCCGTAAATTATAATTAACATGGGAATTTCTTGGGAGTCTGTAATGAGTATAGGTATAGATTATTTGAGAGTCTTGTTCAATTCTTTTGGGGTGACCTTCTAGGTAAAGTGGTTCCTGAGTCATTTTGCCTCCTCTAGTTGCTACTCTAACAGCATAATCATTCATATTATTATTCATTTATTGAGCGACAACTTGCTCTAACTAAGTTTGAACCATAGAGGCATGCTTTCCTATACCTCTAACATCATTAGTAATTCTAAATAACAGGTCATTGAAGCGAGCAATCATGTTAGAGTTGTATTTCAATTGTTTCATAACACTTCCATTGAAGTGATCTTGTTTCCGAATGTAGTTGTCAAATTCATATAAGCATTGACTAGGATGTTTATTATAAGGGATGTCACCTTCATCAAACTTTAGTAAAGAATTTACCTCTACCACCTATGACGGTGGTGTGTCAAGTCCATGTATTTCTTCAATCAGTGGTAAATTCTTAACATACTCAACTTTAATACCTTTTTTCCTTCATACATTTCTTAGCCTCTTGCATATCTTCGGGACTACGAAAATAAGATTCCCCTCTTCTTCGGAGTGGGTTTAGGTGGTGGTTCAGAAATTGTCCAATCATCATAATTTTTCAATATGTTGTTCAATAATTTCTCAGCTTGTTCAACAATTCGGTCCCCGAAAAGACAACCAGCACAACTATCTAGGAAGTCCCTAGAAGCATCGATTAGTCCATTATAAAAGATATCAAGTATTTCATTTTTCTTAAGAGAATGATCAGGCAAAGCATTAAGCAATTGGAGAAGCCTCCCCCAAGCTTGTGGGAGACTCTCTTCTTCAATTTGCGCAAAGTTAAATATTTCCTGTAAGGCAGCCTGTTTCTTATGAGCAAGAAAATATTTTTCAGAGAAGTAGTAAATCATATCTTGGGGACTATGCACACAACCAGGAGCAAGAGTATTGCACCATATCTTAGCATCACCCTTTAATGAGAACTGAAATAATTTGACAATATAGTAATAGCGAATTTTCTCATCATGAGCAAAGAGGGTGGCTATATCATTTAATTTACTAAGATGTGCCACTACAGTTTCTGATTCATAGCCATGAAATGGATCAGATTCAACTAAAGTAATTAACTCAGGGTCAACAGAGAATTCATAATCCTTATTGGTAACAAAGATAGGTTAAGTAGAAAACTTGGGATCACATTTCATTCTAGCATTCAGAGATTTTTATTTTAGTTTGCATAATAATATCATAAGATCGTCCCTATCACCGCAAGCAAGAAATTCTCTAGCTATATCCTCATCCATAACATAACTCTCAGGTATATTAGGCAATTCAAATCTAGGAGAGCTAGGTCTAATAGGTGTTTCATAATTCTCAGTTTCAAGGACTTCATCAGTTTCAATAATTTCATCAGTTTCAGCATTCTCAATATCTTTAGCTCTAGCAAGTTTTTCATCAAGAAACCACCTAGTGGCACATTATCATCAAGCAAAGTACTAGCATCATCATAAGCATCATTCATAGTAGAAGTAGCATCATCAATAAGTCACGACATATCAAGATTAATATCATGTGGTGTTGTTCCAGGTTTACTCAAAACTGAAGGTGAATCAAGTGCAGAGTGTGATGGCAATTTCTTACCTCCCCTCGTCCTAGAGGGAATGATCTTGGTTTTAGTATCCTTCAGATTCTTCATAGTGATAAATAGATATAAACCCCATGTGACTCAACAAATATAGCTATGCCCCCCGGCAATAGCTCTAGGTCTTGATAACCCAGGAGTATAGGGGATCGCAACAGTTTTCAAGGGTAGAGTATTCAACCCAAATTTATAGATTCGACACAAGGGGAGCCAAAGAATATTTGCAAGTATTAGTAGTTGAGTTATCAATTCAACCACATCTGGAGATCAAATATCTATGGCAAAGTGATCAGTAGCATAGTAATATGATAGTTTTGATAGAAGTTGTAACAACAGTAATAGTAACAGTGATAGCAGTAACGGTTTTATAGCTGTTGTAATAGTAGCAATATGAATAGTAACTTAGTAAGAATAATATGTGGTGCACTCGTAGGCATTGGATCGGTGAATTAGTTTGATGATATTCATCATATAACAGTCATAACCTAAAGCGATACAGAACTAGCTCCAGTTCATAAATATAATGTAGGCATGTATTCTGTAAATAGCCATACGTGCTTATGGAAAAGAACTTGCATGACATCTTTTGTCCTACCCTCCCGTGGCAGCGGGGTCCATAAGGAAACTAAGGGATATAAGGCCTCCTTTTAATAAAGAACCAGAACAAAGCATTAACACATAGTGAATACATGAACTCCTCAAACTAAAGTCATCACCGGAAAGTATCCCAATTACTGTAACCCTGGGGTTTACGAATCATAACACATAGCAGGTGCATATGACTAGAAAGATCCGATCTAGAACATAGATATAATGGTGAAAACATAAATGGTTTAGATATGAAATCATGGCACTTGGGCCCTAGAGACAAGCATTAAGCATAGCAAAGTCATAGCAACATTAATCTCAGAACATAGTGGATACTAGGGATCAAGCCCTAACAAAACCAACTCGGTTACACGATGAATCTCATCCAACTCCTCATTGAACAGAGAGCCTACGAAGTAATTACACACTCCCGGTGGGGAGCATCTTGGAATTGGTAATGGAGGAGGGTTGGTGATGACGAAGACCTGAATGGGCTCCAGATCTGGCCTCCCGATGAAGAATAGGAGGTGGCGGCAGCTCCGAATCGTGAAACGCGATGAAACTTCCTCTCCTATTTTTTATCCAAAAATAGGAATTTATAGTGTTGGAATTAGTGTCAGCGGAGCCCCGAGGGCCCCACAACCCACCAGGGCGCGCCTGGGGGGTGGCGCACCTTGGTGTCTTGTGGCCAGCCAGGGCACCCCCTCCGGTGTTCTTGGTTCCAATATTTTTTTACATTCTGAAATAATTCTCCAAAAAGTTACGTCCAATTCGGAGAACTTTTATTTCTACACAAAAACAACACCATGGTAGTTCTGCTGAAAACATCGCCAGTTCGGGTTAGTTTCATCCAAATCATGCAAATTAGAGTCCAAAACAAGAGCAAAAGTGTTAGGAAAAGTAGATATGATGGAGACATATCAATCAACTGTCGTAGATGTTGGTTCATGGGAACCACTGAGCGGTTCTGGAAGAAGGCAACACCTTGATTATCAATGGAGAAACAACTGACAACTCCCCGGTCTATGTTTCACTTGATCCAAGAAATTCAAGAAAATGTTATAAACTTAGAAAAATCATAGAAAATAAACTATAACTCCAATGAAAATAATGTATACATGATTTTTTAGAAAAATCCAAAGAATCTGTTTATGGCATTTTCATGCATGTTTGAATAACTTATACATGTTGATCAGGTCAAATCAATTAAAGGGCATTTTAAATGCTTCTTTTGGAGTTTGAATTTGAATCTTTGATTCAAATGAACTTCAACTAACATGGTAGAATTTTGCATTTGCTCAAACAATAGCATATTGCCATGTCATGATCATGCATCATATTGTTGTATTGCATTGATTTTGTTCCCTCTTGTTTGCTGGTGGTGGTTCCCTCTCGGTAGACGTTTGTTCCGACGTTGAGATCAATGCTACTGGACACAATGCTATCTTCAGAAGTGCCAAGCAAGCAAAATCCCTTTGAGCATTCTGATACAATCCCACTCTCTCACTCTTGATTTTTTTTATTGTACTAGGACAACAACGATTTAATTGTTATATGTTGCGGTAGTTGAACTCATTCCTCTACATGACCTATCTTTGCCACAGTAAATAGTTAAAACCCACTAGCATGAGTAGGAGTTGTTTGAGACATGATGTACCTACTCATTTATGCCTGCTTGTTATGCCTGCTATGCCTAGAGTTGTGTTAGGTCTGATTCATCTGGGATGGATTGGAATGGTGGTGAACATGTCCTACTATTGAGAGCTAAGTGTGTGAGCATGATTTAGTAAAGGTAGCGATGAGAGGCCATGTAGGAGTACATGGTGGGTTGTCTCATTAAAATCGTCCTCAGGAACTGAGTATCGTGTTTGTGATCCAAGACAGTTACTACCACACATTGGGTTCCGGTAACTTGACCCATCTCAACTTATTAATCGCCTTGATCTATGTCCAGGAGTTACAACTAGTTTCTGGTGTTTGTAGGATATGTGTTGGAGGCCGTGCGTAGCGCTGACCCTAGGGGTGGACTATGATGCGGTAGATACACCATGGCACGGTGTGCCGAGGCACCCATTTGGCGGGCTCGGGAACACTGCACACATCATTTGGGATCGTAGTGAAAACCTCAACTGGACTTCCTTGCGCATGGAACTCAAATAGGAGATAAACCTGGACTAGAGACTTGTGTGGTTAGTCAGGTCGTGGCTGACACCCTTGCTAGGCTTCCTTGAAGATTGCTGAGTACATGTCGTGTAAACAGAGATAAGTGGTGAGAGCGTGTGTGAAGAAGTACACCCCTGTTGGGTTAATGATCTATTCAGATAGTCACGCCCTCGGATATGGACTACTTGGAAGACTTACATTGTTCCCAGACAAGTTGAAATGGATACTCTAAAATGTGCAAGATAAGCGTGAGTGCTATGGATGGCCTTCTCGTAGGGAGACGGGAGCTGATCCATAGTGGTGTATTGAAATAGTGAATATGTGAACTCATGTGCGCTTTCTTACCCCAAAGAAAATATGGGTAGTCACAGTACATGATAGCCACCAAGTCAAAGCTAGCTTGCTGCAGTTAAACCCCACCACCCCATTGTTGATACTGATGCATATGTAGCTAGTTCTGTTATAAGTCTTGTTGAGTACATTTGTACTCACATTTGCTTAATTTATGTTTTTGCAGAGCAGACTTCAGTCTCACTAGTAGTTCCATGTGGGCTTCGACGATTAGCTTGGAAATCCCAGATAGAGGTCTTGTAGATAGATAGGCTTCCTAGCTTTCTTTCTTTTCAGTAATCTGTACTGAGAGAGGATAAGCTTACGCACGTGCTTACTGCTTGTATGACTTTGTATGTTGGGTCATGAGACCCATGTTTGTAATATGATCGATATGCTATGTATGGTTCCTCGATGCCACTTAAATAAATAATTTGAATCATAGATTTTTGTTGTGATGCCATGTTGTATTTTCACATATCGATCATATGTGTGTATGTTATTGAAATGCTTGGCGAAGTGGATAGTCTGTTTGAGTTGTTGGCGGGGTGGGCGAGTAGCGAGTAATACTGTGTGTATACTGAGAGTGGAGCTGTGGGTTGTAAGCGTTGTTGATGTTGTAGTGTTTCACTCTCTATAACATCAATGGTGGTTGGGATTCTCCCCCTGCTTCTATGATATATGATACGCACACTTGTGCATATTCGAGAAGATGAAAGAAGGAACTAAGTTGGAGGCACAACGAAAGAATAGAAAAGAAGACGACGTGTGCTACAAGCGCATGCACTGGTACCATCGCTCGTACTGTGTATCAGAGGCTCTGTGGTGTCCAAACCACCACTTCTATGAAGGGGCCAACACCTGATTCAAGGGAAGTATCATAAAAAAAAACCATCACTTCAACATCTCTTTGCCAACAGGAGGAAACACTTCAACATCTCTTTTGGACCTTCCCTTTTGCAGCTCAGTGTTGGGACCTGATTTGTCCCACAAGACAGGCCAATGTTTCAGTTCTTGAAGCTTTTGCTGACCTCAGACAGAAACTTCATGTGCCCTTTGTCGGTATCAAAACCGGCGGATCTCGGGTAGGGGGTCCCGATCTGTGCGTCTTATGCTGATGGTAACATGAATCAAGGGACACAATGTTTACCCAGGTTCGGGCCCTCTCGATGGAGGTAAAACCCTACTTCCTGCTTGATTAATATTGAAGATATGAGTAGTACAAGAGTAGATCTACCACGAGATCGTAGAGGCTAAACCCTAAGAGCTAGCCTATGATGCTATGATTGTAATTGTGATCGGCCTTCTAAGGACCATCCTCTCTGGTTTATATAGACACCGGAGAGCTAGGGTTTACATGGAATCGGTTACAAGGAAGGAAACATAATATCCGGATTGCCAAGCTTGTCTTCCACGCAAAGGACAGTCCCATTCGGACACGAGCCGAAATCTTGAGTCTTGTATCTTGACGCTTCTATAGTCCGGACGATGTATACAGTCCGGCTGTCCGGATACCCCCTTATCCAGGACTCCCTCAGTAGCCCCTGAACCAGGCTTCAATGACGATGAGTCTGGCGCGCAGTCTTGTCTTCGGCCTTGCAAGGCGGGTTCCTCCTCCGAATACTCCAAGGTTATTATCGAACACGTAGATCGTGTCCGGATCTGCAAAATGATCTCCACATACCACCGTAGAGAGAATAATACTTCAGCTAACAACTTTTAGATGACGTGACATGCCATTAGAGCCAGGTCATTATTCGAACCGTTTTTTCACAACCAGCCACAACGCGTATTGCGAGGCGGTTTCCTTGACACGTCTTGTCAAAGTAGAGATCATGTCCCCTTATCACGGGATTCTCATCAATACGGGTATGGGTAATCCCCCCGTGCCATCAATCGTGGCTCTTGGGAAGTAGCAATTATCAACAGGCTAGTGGGAAGGCGCACTGCTTTCGCCGCCTCTATAAAGGGATAAGAGTTCCTCATTCTTACCCACGCCTTCTTCCTCCCTCGCAAACTCTTGCCCCCTCGAGCTCCAGCGCCCTAGTCCAGGCTTTCTCCGCACAGTTAGTCATGTCCGGAGCAGGAGGCAAGTGGGTGGCTTCCACCGCGACAGAGAAGAAGATCGCAAATCTCCGGGCGGCCGGATACTTGGCCGCAGATATAGCGCACTGGATACCAGACGAGGGGCAGGTCATTCCAACTCCAGGACCTCACGAGAGGGTCGTGTTCCTAGGCCACTTCGTCCGTGGACTGGAGTTTCCACTCCACCCCTTCGTCCGCGGGCTCATGTTCTACTACGGGCTAGACTTCCATGATCTAGCTCTAAACTTCGTTCTCAACATCTTGGTGTTCATCGTCGTATGAGAGGCTTTCCTCCGCATCAAGCCTCATTTCGTCTTGTGGCTGCAAATCTTCTGCGTGAAGCCGATGATCGTGAACGGCCAACAAGCGGAGTGCGGAGGAGCCATGGTGGGCAAAATGCCTAATGTCACCTGGCCTGATGGCTCCTTTGCGGAAATCGTGAAGGGGTGGCAATCGGGGTGGTTCTACATCACCGAGCCATGCGACGCCAACTGGGCGGCGGCCCCCGAGTTCCAATCTGGAACCCCTATGCAGCTCACCTTCTAGGAACAGAAGGGCCTGCTATGGGGCGAATCTACAGAGCTGACTGGACTCATCAATTGCATCAAGGGCAAGAAGGACAAGAACATCAAGCTTGTCAATGTGATCCAAGTCATGCTCATTCGCCGGATTCTGCCATGCCAAAGGCGGGCATTCAATCTGTGGGAGTTCGTCCCGGCCGAACACCGGACGCTCCAGAGGCTCTACGGCATGAAGAACAAGAACGCGTAGAAGGCGATGTTCAAGGCCACCGAAGTACCTCCTCTCATAACCGAGGACCATGGGCTCCGTGCCGCATGGAACCCTACCCAGGTGAGTTCTCGGGCCGCCACCGGGTCCGGTTCTTCCCAATGTATTCATGGAGAATTCCTAAGTGATTGTGTATATTTGTTTAGGAGTATGTGGAGACAGCGGAGCGGATTGACAGTCCGGCTCTGTTGCCAAAAAGCCCAGCCAATGATCTTCTGACGAAGATGCTGGTCCAGGTGCCCTATAAGGGGCCGGAGAAGAAGGCCGATAAGAAGGACCCGGGGACCCGAAAGGGTCTCCTAAGTAAGGTTGCGCAAGCCTCGTCCGAAGACGACGAGGCGCACTCCTCCCTCGAAGGGGAAGAAGAAGAAGAAGAAGAGGAGGCCGCCCCGTCTGGAAAGGATGGGGGGCCTGAGACGGTGGACCAGGGGGTCAGCAGAGGCCCCCGGTGTAAGGCCGTCATACCCTTGTTGTCCGATGACGACGAGGCTGATTCCTCCCGCGGAGGCGGGGAGGAACAGGGAGAAACTCCACCTCCCCATACAGGGGGAGGGAAGAATAGGAAGGCCGCCCCGGTGGGAGAGACCAGGACGTCCAAGAAGGGAAAGGTGTCCCTTCCGGACTACTCTGCCATCGCCGCCGATAGCGAGGAAGGGTGGCTGCCCAAGAAGAAGCCCCTAGTGCAATTGTAAGTATCCGCACTCAATCGTAATTTCGCTTCATAGTTTTGTTTATAATGCCGAACTTGTATGCAGTCCGGCTAGGGCCCATCCTGAAGTGTCGTCTTCAGACGGGTCCTTGAGTGAGTCAGCAATGAACTCACTCCCGACGGCCACGTCTCCTCGGCCTGCGGACGACACGGAGGTGTTGTCCTGAAGGCTCCCGGCGATGGCAGAGGTGGCCCTGGGGGCGCCTCAAGGCGGTGGCCAAGACGTCGTACTCACAGGGTACAAGGTCCACGCGGATCATGTTGATGAGAGCCACAACAAGCTGGGCTCTCAGCCGAACACTGTTCCGGAGCCTTCAGTGGTTCCGGACTTAGGCGGGCAGCCCCTCGTTATGGAGGGAGGGCCGTTTGTATCAAGGACTTCCGTTGCGCCCTAGGCGCCGGATTGTCTGCTGGAAGCGCTTCGCGGTGCTTCCCTAGATGAAGATCACCGTACTCTCATGGGTGTGGTGATTCAGAAGGTTTCGTCCGCCAAGAGCGGACTAACCGAAGCCTGCACCAGCCTCCTAACAGGCTTTGAGGTAAGGAGTAAAAATATGTGAAGTTACCACCCGATAGGTAGTAGCCCCTGATACTCTGTTTGGTGTTCGAAAAGAAAAACCAAACGGAGGGTCACTTATAATCCGCAGGAGTCTAACAATAAGTTTGAATGTAAATAAACAGGCTGTGCTGCTGGCCGCTGCTGCTCGCACGACCGAAATTGCCGGCCTAACTCAGGACTTAGAGCGGGCATAGGGAGAGCTCGGCCTCGCGAGGAGGCAGCTCGAGGAGAGCAAAGGTGAATGATTCCCCTCTCTCATATAATGAATAGTAAATAAAATTTGATTATGCTAACGACGAAACGTCGTGATATGGTAACAGAGGCCACCAACGAAGTGGCGTCTCTCAAGAAGGCGCTATCCGAGGCCGAACACAAAGCGGCCTTGGAACTCAAGGAGCGCAAAAAGCAAGAGGCCCGAGTGGGCGAGGTACAAGAAGAGCTCCAGGAGCTCGGCCAGAAGCTCGAGTCTGCGGAGCATGAGGTGAAAGCAAAAGAGGCCGAGCTTGCGAAGGTCCTTACAAATATAAAAGACGCCAAGGCCGAAGCCGAGAGGGCACAGTAGGAGATCCAGGAGGCCAAAAACATAGCGGCGGGTAAGAAATTTTTTATGCAAAGCAAACTTATGGAGGAGGCGTTTCTTTTACTTACCCGAATCCGGAGCTCTCCAGGGGCATTCGCAGATCTGCCACGTAGCATATCAGATGCCGCGGAGTTCTACCGTGCCCAGGAGGGGAGCTCAAAAGAGAAGTTGTTCTGGTCCCAGTATGCTGGGGACGAACATTCAACGCCTCTGAGTGACCAACTGAAGCAGTTGGTCGAACTCCACAAGGCAGCCGAAGTGGCTATGAAGGATCTCATAGTCCGGATATGGCCTTGTGAGCTTCTGCCCACCAGCTACTTCGGCTTGATCAAGCGGATGGTGGATGCCTGTCCGGCACTGGAAGCCATCAAGCGATCCGTTTGCATGGAGGGTGCCCGCCGGGCCCTTGCCCGTGCAAAGGTGCATTGGGGCAAGCTAGATGCGGAGAAGCTGGTGAAGGAAGGGCCGCCGGAGGGCAAGCCGCATCGTGTCCCCGAGAAGTATTATGATGGCGTGATGAAGGGTGCTTGCCTCGTGGCCGATGAATGTACTAAAGACATAATTTTTGAATGAATTCACCTCTGTCATGTTTGTAATTTAAAGACGAAGTTACTTGCGCTATGTACCGCTTTTGTTATTTAAAATATTACCTTCTGTGTGGCTGTTTATCAAATTCTGAAAGTAGGCCAGTCGTCGGCTTCCGCCCCCATGTAACTAGTACTGGGGTGTTTGTGGAAAACCCGGACACTCTTTATCCAAATGTTTGGTCCCTTAAGGAGGTGTCCAGCGCATCGAACAAGGCAATCGGACTATACGGCTTTATAACCTTCACTTAGCCATAGAAGTCTATGATTTTAAATTTCGGTGAAGCCCCTAGAATCCGGAAGGCCGAATTGGGGCGCTATACATGCCTATATCGGGCAAAGCCAAATTATCGCCTAAAGCGGAAAAATCTTTAAGGATTTTAAGACCTCTCGAACAATGACCAGCTCTCGCCACATCATGCCGGACAGTTTTGTGCTTTCTCTACTGAGGTGCTCGTCTGGAAAAACCAGGGCACAATCGCAGTAGTTCTCCCAGCGCTACCTTAGCCGAATTAACGGAACGTAAGGCACCAAAACAAGGGAGCCAGGCTATCCCAACTGTAACCCAAGACATGATTCGGAGCTGATGCATATAATGCTATAAGTTTGGGGTGTCGCACTGTTGAAAGTGTTCGGACTTGTCGTGTCGTATGATGGGGCGCCATAAGAAGCCCCTGGCAAACTAAGCGTACCAAAGTGTATGGATGCAAAATCAAGTAGACATTTATAAAAAATACTCAATAAAAATAAGTAAGCTGACGCTATATATGGTCTCCCATTGATAAATAATACGTTTAAGCGTATGTTTACAATGAATGCATTAAGCGGAGATAAATAGGATTATTTGACATATCCTATCCAGGAGCAGGCTACGTACAGATAGATAAAGTAGGAACAACGATCGTGAATAGATTCTACCTGGGTGTTTCCTGGTGTGCCCGAAGCCTGTTACCTCCTGGGTTTCCTCTCCTTTGTAAGTCCGACAATCCGGCTCTTCTGGAGAAGCTGCACTAAAGTGATGTCCTTAAGGGTAAAAGGGAAGGTTATGAAGCAATACCGTACTGTTGACTGAGCCACGGTTACGCCTCCGCCTGTGCCCATGGTATTTTGAGTGTGTAACTGTGTACACGTGGCACGAATGCTGCTTGGGTCGGACTTGGGCGGAGGCCGGACTGCTAGTCATGCTCTCGACTTGCCTGCTGATCCTCTCTTGATGGAGCTTGAGGTTGTCGTCGCCGGATAGGTGGTTTGTCGGAGGAGGCCGCATTGTACTTCGGCCGCAAGGGCCGCAGTGTGTTCTTCTGTATGGAGAGAGCGGTCCATATTTCTATTGACTGTTATGACCCCGCACGGGCCTGGCATCTTGAGCTTGAGGTATGCATAGTGTGGTACCGAATTGAATCTGGCAAATGCGGTTCGTCCGAGTAGTGCGTGGTAACCACTGCGGAAAGGGACGATATCGAAGATTAGCTCTTCGCTTCGGAAGTTATCCGGAGATCCGAAGACCACTTCCAATGTTATAGAGCCCGTACAGCGGGCCTCTACTCCAGGAATGACACCCTTAAAGGTGGTTTTGGTGGGCTTAATCCTGAAGGATCGATGCCCATTTTGCGCACTGTGTCCTGATAAAGCAGGTTCAGGCTGCTGCCTCCGTCCATAAGGACTCTTGTGACGTGAAATCCGTCTATAATTGGGTATAAATCCAATGCGGTTAAGCCGCTGTGACGGATGCTAGTAGGATGATCCCTATGATCAAAGGTGATCGGACAAGCTGACCATGGGTTGAATTTGGGGACGACTGGCTCCATCGCGTATACGTCCCGTAGTGCTCACTTCCGTTCCCACTTGGGGATGTGGGTGGCGTAGATCATGTTGACCGTTTTCACCTGGGGGGAAATTTCTTCTGCCCCCCCCCATGTTCGGACGACGGGGCTCATCGTCATCGTTGTTGTGCAGCCCCTTGTCCTTGTTTTCGGTGTTTATTTTGCCGGCCTGTTGAAATACCCAGCAGTCTCTATTGGTGTGGTTGGTTGGATTGTCCGGGGTGCCATGAATTTGGCACGAGCGCTCCAGTATACGGTCTAGACTGGACGGTCCCTGATTGTTTCTCTTGAATGGCTTCTTTCGCTGACCAGATTTGGATCCGCTGAATCCGTCATTGACCGCCGTGTCTTCGGTGTTGTCGCCATTGTTCTGTCGCTTGTGTCTGTTGCGCCGTGGCTTGCCATTATTGTCCCGGACATCTGAAGTTCCAGAATGTGGTGGAGTTCTACTGCGAGCCAACCAGCTATCTTCGCCCGCGCAAAAGCGGGTCATTAGTGCCGTGAGAGCTGCCATGGACTTTGGTTTTTCCTGGCCGAGGTGTCTGGCGAGCCACTCATCATGGATATTATGCTTGAAGGCCGCCAGGGCTTCGGTGTCCGGACAGTCGACTATTTGGTTCTTTTTAGTTAGGAACCGAGTCCAGAATTTCCTAGCTGATTCTCCGGGCTGTTGAGTAATGTGGCTCAAGTCATCGGCGTCCGGAGGTCGCACATATGTGCCCTGGAAGTTGTCAAGAAATGCATCTTCCAGATTTTCCCAACTGCCAATGGAATTTGCGGGCAGGCTGTTTAGACAGTGCCGGGCAGGTCCTTTGAGCTTAAGGGGAAGATACTAGATGGCATGTAGATCATCTCCGCGGGCCATGTGAATGTGGAGAAGGAAATCCTCGATCCATACCACAGGGTCTGTTGTGCTATCGTATGATTCGATGTTTACGGGTTTAAACCCTTCTGGGAATTCATGATCCATCACTTCATCAGTGAAGCAGAGGGGGTGTGCGGCGCCTCTCTGCCGGGCTATGTCGCGGCGCAGTCCGGCTGCGTCTGACTGGTTGTATTCAGCCTGGCCAGATTTGCTGTTAGTGTATCCGGTATGACGGTCCTCGTCATGTGCTTCGGTGCGTCCTCGTGATCCGTAGATCGATCTTGGTTGTCCTGTGGCGTTACCCAGTTTATCGCACAGGCCCTGAGTATTGCCCCGGGCCGTAGTAAATCGGCGCGGGGCTGTAGGCTGGTATTCCAGCTGATATGTCGTTTTGTCCTGACCTCCAGGCGGCCGGTCAGATGGTTGGCGCTCGAGTCCATATTCCTCGGCTGCCAGGACTTCTGTCCATCTATCTATGAGTAGATCTTGATCAGCTTGAAGCTGCTGTTGCTTCTTCTTCACGCTTCTCGCAGTGGCAATAAGCCGGCGCTTGAAGCGCTCCTGCTCTGCGGGGTCTTCGGGTATGCCGAACTCGTTGTCGCCGAGGCTAACCTCGTCTTCGGAGAGGGGCATGTAGTTGTCCTCCTCTGGATACCCATCCGTCGCCTATTCATCTGGGCTGTCATGCCCGTCTTCCTGTCCGGCCTGCTCGAAGGCGGGCTGTTCAGGGGTTGTATTCATCGTCGGCACCGTCCAGATTATTATCGTCTCCGGTGCCGGTATTGCCTTGGAGGGGCTTGGAGCGGCGCTGGCGACGCCCATGCTTTGCTTTTTTCTTGGAGGGGTTAGCCTTCATTGCCTCATCGCCATTGGTTTCTTTTGGAGTGTCCACCATATATATATCATATGAAGAAGTGGCTGTCCACCGCCCTGTGAGCGGTGGCTCCTGTATGTCTCCTGCATCGTCGTCCATACCGTCGATGTCTTCGAAGTCGAAGTCGAGCATGTCGGTTAAATTATCGATCGTGACGACAAAGTGGGTGGTGGGTGGGCAGCGAATTCCTTCGTCGCCTGCTTCCCACTCAAGCCGGACATAGTTCGGCTCAGAGCCTCCTGACAGAGAGAGAGAGACTTTAATGAGTTCAGCATGTCACCAAAAGGCGAGTGCTGAAAGATGTCCGCAGCGGTAAACTCCATCACCGGAGCCCAACCTGGCTCGGCTGGCTCGAGAGTGTGCGGGCCAGGGCCAACAGCTGGATAAGAGTCCGGGGGCCCAGGGTTACAGGCCTCCACAGAGGTGAGACTTGTGTTCGGCTCCATCGCCGATGATTGTGTGGCCTGCGGGGCGGGGTCCAGCGCTCCGTCCATAGGCAACGCAACCTGCCCTAGATGTAGATTCGAGGCAGCTTCGGGGATGATGTCCCGAGCATTGTCCGACAGCAGGTCTAGGCCATGCTCGTCGTGACTGTCCAACGATCCTGGTGCCGGCTTGAATCCGTCGAAGATCAAGTCTCCGCAGATATCTGCCGTGTAGTACAAGTTTCCAAACCTGATCTGGTGGCCAAGGGCGAAGCTATTGATCTGTTCCAACTGGCCAAGCGAATTGGCCCGCAGTGCGAAGCCGCCGAACACAAATATCTGTCCGGGGAGAAAAGTCTCACCCTGGACCGTGTTGTTGACGATTGAAGACTCCATCGAGCCTCGAAGCGACGACACAGAGGAACTCTCAATGAAAGCACCAATGTTGGTGTCAAAATCGGCGGATCTCGGATAGGGGGTCCCGATCTGTGCATCTTAGGCTGATGGTAACAGGAAGCAAGGGACACAATGTTTACCTAGGTTCGGGCCCTCTCGATGGAGGTAAAACCCTACTTCCTACTTGTTTAATATTGAAGATATGAGTAGTACAAGAGTAGATCTACCACGAGATCGTAGAGGCTAAACCCTAAGAGCTAGCCTATGATGGTATGATTGTAATTGTGATCGGCCTTCTAAGGACCATCCTCTCCGGTTTATATAGACACCGGAGAGCTAGGGTTTACATTGAGTCGGTTACAAGGAAGGAAACATAATATTCGGATCGCCAAGCTTGTCTTCCACGCAAAGGAGAATCCCATCCGGACACGAGCCGAAGTCTTGAGTCTTGTATCTTGATGCTTCTATAGTTCGGACGATGTATACAGTCCGGCTGTCCGGATACCCCCTTATCCAGGACTCCCTCACCCTTCTTCATGGAAATCATCATCCTAGCTTCTTGGGCCATTTGGATTTCAAGGAATAATCTCATCTTTCAAGCCATTCAGCATAGCATACAGAGGTGGAAAGTCATATTCTTGGAGGAGCTCAATTTGCTCAGATTTAGAATTAAGAAGAGTTATGCTAGGGCCTTTTGTTCATGGCTTGACAGCCATGTATTGTAATTATAGGTAGCTAGTTGATTTATTCTCTTTTCTTCTGGCTTATCTCAAGCCTTTGTAATGCTGGACCTTTGTTCTTCTGAAATAATATAAAAATTGCAGTGGGGTTTTGCCCTACTGTGTATAGTCAAAAAAAAACATCACTGTAACAGAAGCCATTCTCCTACCTTGGACCTCTATTGTCAACCTTCCTAACACAGAGTAGAGCTAGAAGGGGAGAAGAGAGAGTGACCCTGCTCTTAAATTCATTCTACTAGGGACTGAGTGCACTACAAAAAAAATACACTTCTGTGATGATACGTGTTTGTCATAGTAGGTCACGTTTTCTGTCATGCATGTACATCCATGATGATTTTATGACAGAATCAAGATAGTCATACCTGTGTTGTCATAGAAGTGTTCCATGACATTACCAAAATTATCATCCCACAAGTGTCCACTTCCATGATGATAAATCGCGCGTCATAGAAGTGCTTCATCACGGGTGACCGACACGTGGCATCCATCGTAACAGGATGTCGTGAAGCTTCGGGTCCGGTATAGGATCCGATAACTCGCTAACAGCCACGACCAATTCCGATTTTCCACATGTAAAATTCTCATTGGCCGACGGAACCACGTATCAGCTCTGCGTTGGTACACGTGTCACTCATGCAATGGTCAAGATGCGCCTATGATATGTTGACACATGGACGGGCCCAAAAGTGGCCCATAAAGTTTAAATGGGCCAGTCCAACTGAAGGCCCACAAGATTTAGCGGAGCATAATGGGCCGGCCCAGCTAAAGGCCCACAAGATTTTGCAGACCATAATGGGTCGGCCCAGCTAAAGGCCCAACATTCTCAGTTAAGGCTCGTACGGCTAGTGTCAAATCGGCCCGTCAATGTCCCATCATAAACTTGTCATCATCGGGGCCCATGGTCAATTCTGGCCCGTTAACAGTCCACTAAGTATTTGGGCTGAATTACGGCTCGGTGTATTTCAGGCATGTTAAAGGTCCTGCTTCATTTGGGCCCATTTACATGCTATTGAAACTTTCGTCCCATAAACGACCGTGAAGGATTTGGGTCATATTCGGCCATGTCTGACATTCGGCATTGAGGGGGTCCTGGATAAGGGGGTATCTGGACAGCCGGACTGTTTACATCGTCCGGACTATAGAAGCGTCAAGATACAAGACTCAAGACTTCGGCTCGTGTCCCGATGGGACTCTCCTTTGCGTGGAAGACAAGCTTGGCGATCCGGATATGATGTTTCCTTCCTTGTAACCGACTCCATGTAAACCCTAGCTCTCCGGTGTCTATATAACCCTGAGAGGATGGTCCTTAGAAGGCCGATCACAATGACAATCATACCATCATAGGCTAGATCTTAGGGTTTAGCCTCTACGATCTCGTGGTAGATCTACTCTTGTACTACTCATATCTTCAATATTAATCAAGCAGAAAGTAGGGTTTTACCTCCATCGAGAGGGCCCGAACCTGGGTAAACATTGTGTCCCTTGCTTCCTGTTACCATCAGCCTAAGACGCACAAATCGGGACCCCCTACCCGAGATCCGCTGGTTTTGACACCGACATTGGTGCTTTCATTGAGAGTTCCTCTGTGTCGTCGCTTCGAGGCTCGATGGCGTCTTCAATCATCAACAACACGGTCCAGGGTGAGACTTTTCTCCCTGGACAGATCTTTGTGTTCGGTGGCTTCGCACTGCGGGCCAATTCGCTTGGCCAGTTGGAACAGATCGATAGCTTCGCCCCTGGCCACCATATTAGGTTCGGAAACTTGAACTACATGGCAGATATCCGCGGAGACTTGATCTTCGACAGATTCGAGCCTGCGCCAGGAACGCCGGACAGTCACGATGAGCATGGCCTAGACCTGCTGTCGGACAATGCTCAGGACATCATCCCCGAAGCTGCCTTGGATCTACATCCAGGGCAGGTTGTGTTGCCTATGGACGGATGGCTGGACCCCACCCCGCAGGCCGCACACTCATCGGCGATGGAGCCGAACACAGGTCTCACCTCTGTGGAGGCCTGTAACCCTAGGCCCCCGGACTCTTATCCGGCTGTTGGCCCTGGCCCGCACACTCTCGAGCCAGCCGAGCCAGGTTGGGCTCCGGTGATGGAGTTTACCGCCGCGGACATCTTTCAGCACTCGCCTTTTGGCGACATGCTGAACTCATTAAAGTCTCTCTCTCTGTCAGGAGGCTCTGAGCCGACCTATGTCCGGCTTGAGTGGGAAGCAGGCAATGAAGGAATTCGCTGCCCACCCACCACCCACTTTGTCGCCACGATCGATGATTTAACCGATATGCTCGACTTCGACTTTGAAGACATCGACGGTATGGACGACGATGCAGGAGACATAATAGAGCCACCGCTCATAGGGCGGTGGACAGCCACTTCTTCATATGATATATATATGGAGGACACTCAAAAATAAACCAATGGCGATGAGGCAATGGAGGCTAACCCCTCCAAGAAAAAAGCAAAGCATGGGCGTCGCCAACGCCGCTCCAAGCCCCACCAAGGCAATACCGGCATCGGAGACGATAATAATCCGGAGGGCGCCGATGATGAATATAACCCCGAACAGCCCGCCTTCGAGCAGGCCGAATAGGAAGACGGGCATGACAGCCCAGATGAACAGGCGACGGACGGGTATCCGTAGGAGGACAACTACATGCCCCTCTCCGAAGACGAGGTTAGCATCGGCGACGACGAGTTCGGCGTACCCGAAGACCCCACAGAGCAGGAGCGCTTCAAGCGTCGGCTTATTGCCACTGCAAGAAGCGTGAAGAAGAAGCAGCAGCAGCATCAAGCTGATCAAGATCTGCTCACAGATAGATGGACAGAAGTCCTGGTAGCCGAGGAATATGGACTCGAGCGCCAAACGGCTGACCGGCCGCCTCGAGGTCAGGACAAAACAACATATCAGCCGGAATACCAGCCTACAGCCCCGCGCCGATTTACTACGGCCCGGGGCAATACTCAGGGCCTGTGCGATAAACTGGGGAACGCCACAGGAGAACCAAGATCGATCTAAGGATCACGAGGGCGCGCCGAAGCACATGACGAGGACCGTCATACCGGATACACTAACAGCAAATCTGGCCGGGCTGAATACAACCAGTCAGACGCAGCCGGACTGCGCCGCGACATAGCCCGGCACAGAGGCGCCGCACACCCCCTCTGCTTCACTGATGAAGTGATGGATCATGAATTCCCAGAAGGGTTTAAACCCGTAAATATCGAATCATACGATAGCACAACAGACCCTGTGGTATGGATCGAGGATTTCCTTCTCCACATTCACATGGCCCGCGGAGATGATCTACATGCCATCTAGTATCTTCCCCTTAAGCTCAAAGGACCTGCTCGGCACTGTCTAAACAGCCTGCCCGCAAATTCCATTGGCAGTTGGGAAAATCTGGAAGATGCATTTCTTGACAACTTCCAGGGCACATATGTGCGACCTCCGGACGCCGATGACTTGAGCCACATTACTCAACAGCCCGGAGAATCAGCTAGGAAATTCTTGACTCGGTTCCTAACTAAAAAGAACCAAATAGTCGACTATCCAGACACCGAAGCCCTGGCGGCCTTCAAGCATAATATCCATGATGAGTGGCTCGCCAGACACCTCGGCCAGGAAAAACCAAAGTCCATGGCAGCTCTCACGACACTAATGACCCGCTTTTGCGCGGGCGAAGATAGCTGGTTGGCTCGCAGTAGCACTTCGCCACATTCTGGAACTTCAGATGTCCGGGACAATAATGGCAAGCCACGGCGCACCAGACACAAGCGACGGAACAATGGTGACAACACTGAAGACACGGTGGTCAATGCCAGATTCAGCGGATCAAAATCCGGTCAGCAGAAGAAGCCATTCAAGAGAAACAATCACGGACCGTCTAGTCTAGACCGCATACTGGAGCGCTCGTGCCAAATTCATGGCACATCGGACAAGCCAGCCAACCACACCAATAGATACTGCTGGGTATTTAAACAGGATGGCAAAATAAACGCCGAAAACAAGGACAAGGGGCTGCACAGCAACGATGACGATGAGCCCCGGCGTCCGAACATGGGGGGCAGAAGAAATTTCCCCCCCGGGTGAAAACGGTCAACATGATCTACGCCACCCACATCCCCAAGCGGGAACGGAAGTGAGCACTACAGGACGTATACGCTATGGAGCCAGTCGTCCCAAATTCAACCCATGGTGAGCTTGCCCGATCACCTTTGATCGTAGGGATCATCCTACTAGCATCCGTCACGGCGGCTCAGCCGCATTGGTTTTAGACCCAATTATAGACGGATTTCACTTCACAAGAGTCCTTATGGACGGAGGCAGCAGCCTGAACCTGCTTTATCAGGACACAGTGCACAAAATGGGCATCGATCCTTCAGGGATTAAGCCCACTAAAACCACCTTTAAGGGTGTCATTCCTGGAGTAGAGGCCCGCTGTACGGGATCTATAACATTGGAAGTGGTCTTCGGATCTCCGGATAACTTCTGAAGCAAAGAGCTAATCTTTGATATCGTCCCTTTCTGCAGTGGTTACCACGCACTGCTCGGATGAACCGCATTTGCCAGATTCAAGGCGGTACCACACTATGCATACCTCAAGCTCAAGATGCTCGGCCCATGCGGGGTCATAACAGTCAATGGAAATATGGACCACTCTCGCCGTACAGAAGAACACACTTCGGCCCTTGCGACCGAAGTACAATGCGGCCTCCTCCGGCAAACCACCAATCCGGCGACGACAACCTCAAGCTCCGTCAAGCGAGGGCGGAACACCCCGTAACATGATCAGCAGGCACGTCAAGAGCATAACTAGCAGTCCGGCCTCCGCCCAAGTCCCACCCAAGCAGCATTCGTGCCACGCGTACACAATTACGCACTCAAAATACCATGGGCATAGGCGGAGGCATAACAGTGGCTTAGTCAACAGTACGGCATTGCTTTGTTACCTTTCCTTTTACCCTTAAGGACATCGCTTTAGTGCATCTTCTCCAGAAGAGCCGGATTGTCGGACTTACAAAGGAGAGAAAACCCAGGAGGTAACAGGCTTCGGGCACACCAGGAAACACCCACTTGGAATCTATTCACGATCGTTGTTCCTGCTTTATCTATCTTTACGTAGCCTGCTCCTGGATAGGATATGTCAAATAATACTATTTATCTCCGCTTAATGCATTCATTGTAAACATACGCTTAAACGTATTCTTTATCAATGAGAGACCATATATAGCGTCAGCTTACTTATTTTTATTTGAGCATTTTTTATAAATGTCTACTTGATTTTGCATCCGTACACTTTGGTACGCTTAGTTTCCAGGGGCTTCTTATGGCGCCCCATCATACGGCACGACAAGTCCGAACACTTTCAACAGTGCGGCACCCCGAACTTATAGCATTATATGCATCAGCTCCGAATCATGTCTTGGGTTACAATTGGGATAGCCCGGCTCCCTTGTTTTGGTGCCTTACGTTCCGTTAATTCGGCTAAGGTAGCGTTGGGAGAACTACTGCGATTGTGCCCTGGTTTTTCCGGACGAGCACCTCAGTAGAGAAAGCACAAAACTGTCCGGCATGATGTGGCGAGAGCTGGTCGCTGTTCGAGAGGTCTTAAAATCCTTAAAGATTTTTCCGCTTTAGGCGATAATTTGGCTTTGTCCGATATAGGCGTGTATAGCGCCCCAATTTGGCCTTCCGGGTTCTAGGGGCTTCACCGAAATTTAAAATCATAGACTTCTATGGCTAAGTGAAGGTTATAAAGCCGTGTAGTCCGATTTTGTTGTTCGATGCACTGGACACCTCCTTAAGGTACCAAACATTTGGATAAAGAGTGTCTGGGTTTTCCACGAACACCCCAGTACTAGTTACACGGGGGCGGAAGCCGACGACTGGCCTACTTTCAGAATTTGATAAACAACCGCACAGAAGGTAATATTTTAAATAACAAAAGCCCTACATAGTGCAAGTAACTTCGTCTTTAAATTACAAACATGACAGAGGTCAATTCATTAAAAAATTATGTCTTTAGTACATTCATCAGCCACGAGGCAAGCACCCTTCATCACGCCATCATAATACTTCTCGGCAACAAGATGCGGCTTGCCCTCCGGCGGCCCTTCCTTCACCAGCTTCTCCGCTTCCAGATTGCCCCAATGCACCTTTGCACGGGCAAGGGCCCGGCGGGCACCCTCAATGGAAATGGATCGCTTGATGACTTCCAGTCACCGACAGGCATCCACCATCCGCTTGATCAGGCCGAAGTAGCTGGTGGGCAGAAGCTCACCAGGCCATATCCGGACTATGAGATCCTTTATAGCCACTTCGGCCACCTTGTGGAGTTCGACCAACTGCTTCAGTTGGTCACTCAGAGGTGTTGAATGTTCGTCCCTAGCATACTGGGACCAGAACCACTTCTCCGTTGAGCTCCCCTCCTCGGCACGGTAGAACTCCGCGGCATCTGATACGCTGCATAGCAGATCTGCGAATGCCCCAGGAGATCTTCGGATTTGGGTAAGTAAAGGAAACGCCTCCTCCACATGTTTGCTTTGCATAAAAAAATTCTTACCCGCTGCTATCTTTTTGGCCTCCTGGATATCCTGCTGTGCCCTCTCAGCTTCGGCCTTGGCGTCTTTTATATTTGTAAGGGCCTTCGCAAGCTCGGCCTCTTTTGCTTTCATCTCATGCTCCGCAGACTTGATCTTCTTGCCGAGCTCCTGGAGCTCTTCTTGTACCTCGCCCACTCGGGCCTCTTGCTTTTTCCGCTCCTTGAGTTCCAAGGCCGCTTTGTGTTCGGCCTCGGACAGCGCCTTCTTGAGAGACGCCACTTCGTTGGTGGCCTCTGTTACCATATCACAATGTTTCGTCATTAGCATAATCAAATTTTATTTACTATTCACTATATGAGAGAGGGGAACCATTCACCTTTGCTCTCCTCGAGCTGCCTCCTCGCGAGGCTGAGCTCTCACTGTGCCCGCTCTAAGTCCTGCTTTAGGCCGGCGATTTCGGCCGTGCGAGCAGTAGCGGCCAGCAACACAGCGTGTTTATTTACATTCAACCTTATTGTTAGACTCCTGCGGATTATAATTGACCCTCCGTTTGGTTTTTCTTTCCGAACACCAAACAGATTATCAGGGGCTACTACCTATCGGGTGGTAACTTCACATATTTTTACTGCTTACCTCAAAGCCTGTTAGGAGGCTGGTGCAGGCTTCGGTTAGTCCGCTCTTGGCGGACGAAACCTTCTGAATCACCACACTCATGAGAGTAAGGTGCTCTTCATCTAGGGAAGCGCCACGAAGCGCTTCCAGCAGACAATCCGGCGCCTGGGGCGCAACGGAAGTCCTTGATACAGACGACCCTCCCTCCATAACGAGGGGCTGCCCGCCTAAGTCCGGAACCACTGAAGGCTCCGGAACAGTGTTCGGCTGAGAGCCCGGCTTGTTGTGGCTCTCATCAACACGATCCGCGGGGACCTTGAACCCCGCGAGTACGACGTCTGGGACGCCGCCTTGAGGCGCCCCCAGGGCCACCTCCGCCATCGCCGGGAGCCTTCGGGACAACACCTCCGTGTCGTCCGCATGCAGAGGAGACGTGGCCGTCGGGAGTGAGTTCATTGCTGACTCACTCAAGGACCCGTCCGAAGACGACACTTCAGGATGGCCCTGGCCGGACTGCATACAAGTTCGGCATTATAAACAAAACTATGAAGCGAAATTACGATTGAGTGCAGATACTTACGATCGCACTAGGGGCTTCTTCCTGGGCAGCCACCCTTCCTCGCTATCAGCGGCGGTGGCAGAGTAGTCCAGAAGGGACACCTTTCCCTTCTTGGACGTCCCGGTCTCTCCCACCGGGGCGGCCTTCCTCTTCTTCCCTCCCCCAGTACGGGGAGGTGGAGTTTCTCCCTGTTCCTCCCCGCCTCCGCGGGAGGAATCAGCCTCATCGTCATTGGGCGACAAGGGTATGATGGCCTTACGCCGGAGGCCTCTCCTGACCCCCTGGTCCGCCGTCTCAGGCCCCCCATCCTTTCCGGACGGGGCAGCCTCCTCTTCTTCTTCTTCTTCCCCTTCAGGGGAGGAGTGTGCCTCATTGTCTTAGGACGAGGCTTGCGCAACCTTACTTCGGAGACCCTTTCGGGTCCCCAGGGCCTGCTTACCGGCCTTCTTCTCCGGCCCCTTATACGGCACCGGGACCAGCATCTTCGTTAGAATATCATTGGCTGGGCTTTCTGGCAACGGAGCCAGACTATCAATCCACTCTGCTATCTCCACATACTCCTAAACAAATATACAGAATCACTTAGGAATTCTCCATGAATACATTGGGAAGAACCGGACTCGATGGCGGCCTGAGAACTCACCTGGGTAGGGTGCCGTGTGGCATGGAGCCCACGGTCCTCGGTTATGAGAGGAGGTACTTCGGTGGCCTTGAACAGCGCCTTCCACGCGTTCTTGTGCTTCATGCCATAGAGCCTCTGGAGCATCCGGTGTTCGGCCGGGACGAACTCCCACAGATTGAATGCCCGCCTTTGGCACGGCAGAATCCGGCGAATGAGCATGACTTGGATCACGTTGACAAGCTTGATGTTCTTGTCCTTCATGCCCTTGATGCAGTTGATGAGTCTGGCCAGCTCTGTAGATTCGCCCCATAGCAGGCCCTTCTGTTCCCAGGAGGTGAGCCGCATAGGGGTTCCAGATCGGAACTCGGGGGCCGCCGCCCAGTTGGCGTCACGTGGCTCGATGATGTAGAACCACCCCGATTGCCACCCCTTCACGGTTTCTGCAAAGGAGCCGTCAGGCCAGGTGACATTAGGCATTTTGCCCACCATGGCTCCTCCGCACTCCGCTTGTTGTCCGTTCACGATCTTCGGCTTCACGTAGAAGATTTGCAGCCACAAGCTGAAATGAGGCTTGATGCGGAGGAAAGCCTCGCATACGACAATGAACACCGAGATGTTGAGAACGAAGTTCGGAGCTAGATCATTGAAGTCTAGCCTGTAGTAGAACATGAGCCCACGGATGATGGGGTGGAGTGGAAACCGCAGTCCATGGACGAAGTGGGCCAGGAACACGACCCTCTCGTGGGGTCCTGGAGTTGGAATGACCTGCCCCTCGTCTGTTAGCCGGTGCGCTATATCTGCGGCCAAGTATCCGGCCGCTCGGAGATTCGCGATCTTCTTCTCCGTCGCGGTGGAAGCCACCCACTTGCCTCCTGCTCCGGACATGACTAATTGTGCGGAGAAAGCCTGGACTAGGGCGCTGGAGCTCGAGGGGGCAAGAGTATGCGAGGGAGGAAGAAGGCGTGGGTAAGAATGGGGAACTCTTATCCCTTTATAGAGGCGACTAAAGTGGTGCGCCTCCCCACTAGCCTGTTGAGAATCACCTACTTCCCAAGCGCCACGATTGATGGCACAGGGGGAGTACCCATACCCGTATTGATGAGAATCTCGTGATAAGGGGACATGATCTCTGCTTTGACAAGACGTGTCAAGGAAACCGCCTCGCAATACGCGTTGTGGCTGTTTCTGAAAAAACGGTTCGAATAATTACCTGGCTCTAATGGCATGTCATGTCGTCTAAAAGTTGTCAGCTGAAGTATCATTCTCTCTACGGTGGTATGTGGAGATCATTTTGCAGATCCGGACACGACCTACGTGTTCGATAATAACCTTGGAGTATTTGGAGGAGGAACCCGCCTTGCAATGCCGAAGACAAGACTGCACGCCGGACTCATTGTCATTGAAGCCTGGTTCAGGGGCTACTGAGGGAGTCCTGGATAAGGGGGTATCCAAACAGCCGGACTGTATACATCGTCCGGACTATAGAAGCAGCAAGATACAAGACTCAAGACTTCGGCTCGTGTCCGGATGGGACTCTCCTTTGCGTGGAAGACAAGCTTGGCAATCCGGATATTATGTTTCCTTCCTTGTAACCGACTCCATGTAAACCCTAACTCTCCGGTGTCTATATAAACCGGAGAGGATGGTCCTTAGAAGGCCGATCACAATGACAATCATACCATCATAGCCTAGCTCTTAGGGTTTAGCCTCTACGATCTCATGGTAGATCTACTCTTGTACTACTCATATCTTCAATATTAATCAAGCAGGAAGTAGGGTATTACCTCCATCGAGAGGGCCCGAACCTGGGTAAACATCGTGTCCCTTGCTTCCTGTTACCATCAGCCTAAGATGCACAGATCGGGACCCCCTACCCGAGATCCGCCAGTTTGACACCGACAGACATGTTAGAGGCCCACTATAGATTTGGGCCACTTCCAGCCTGTTTGATTTTCGGCCTATTATCGTCGGATGAAATCCATGGGCCACATGTGGCCCAACGTCACATCGGGCCCATTAACGGCCCATATAAAAATGACACTAATCAAGCCCTACCGAACTTCCGGCCTATTAAAGGCCCGTGTAGTAGGTCGGCGCATTTACGGCCCGTCCGAATTTCGGCATGTGAACGATCTGCATTGTAAATGGGCCACCATTTCGGCCTGCTAAGACCAGTGGGTTATTTGGCACAATCAGGGCCCAATCTCACTTTCGGCCTATTAAAGGCCCATGTTTTTTATGGGCTCGATATATTTACACCTGTAAATGTCCTATTGTTACTGAGGGCCCAAATTATGTTTAGGCTTCTTAAATGCCAACTATGGGCATAGGCCTAGCTACCAGAAAAATATGAAAGCTTATGCTGATTTAGGCCTAGATATTTTTAGTGGGCTACATGCAAATTTTGGCCCATAATCGTTTTTAGCCCAATTGGAATGGGCCCGACGAATGTTGGCATGTTGGGCTCCTACAAAGTTTTCGGCCGAATACATTACTAAGATAAACCTACACTATACAAAAATAGCATCGTAATTACTGCAGCCTTTGGCAGCATCATAAATGTTGTATCACAACAAAATAAATTCCAACCATACAACAAAAGGCATGTTGGCATAAAGTTTACAGTCCTTGCAGATAAAAGCACCATCAGATGTATAGAAGCACAGATCATTTGACCTAAGTGCCAATGTTTCAGGCTATAGAATCTGGTGGAGCAGCACCATCTTCACCTTTTTCGTCATTGCTCTTGAACAACGAAGCGAATGTCTGATAGTCTGGTTTCAAAACCATTCATATCCTGACAACATTTGTCAACCACTATTCTTGTTTCCTAAACGACATCCATTAGGGAGTGGACTTGTGTCTGGAGCACAGATATATCACTCTGTCTAGCCGGAAGATTTTGTTCAGTAGGCGATTTGGACGAGGTTACCTTGACAACCAACCCACAATTACATAGGAAGGTGCTTTTTGCACGGTTAGTGGAGAGATACTGACGCACTGCAACAAGAGGTGACATTGTGCCTGTGGTAGCCTCGTCACTTCAGGTGGTTGTGGTTGTTCAATCATTTGGTCCATAGCTTGTTGAAAGTTTGAACTTGTAGATTAGTGTACCAGAGAAGTTACTAATGAGATAAAAACAGACAAAGTAAGTTACACGTTTATACATAACTTATTTTGGTGAACTACTGTAATACATTAGCATGTATTGTAGTGCCAACTACATAATAAAATCACTTTCGGAACATATGTCCATGTAGCATGTCTACTGTATTGTCTATTTCCTCACATTCTTTGACATCTAAGGATAAAGAACATGGTTTAAAGTAGGATGAACATAGTATGACATCATTCATATCATGGGCAAAGAGGTATAAAATAAACATGCTCTTTTATCATTGTGTGCGCACGTGAACATCACAACTAGATTACAGATCAAGACCAAAAGAATATCCTTCATCTCTTTTAAAACATGTAAGGTGAAATGATACGTTAAGACAACTGTGTATAAAAGTGAAAAGAGTAACTGACATTGGCTGCAAACCAAGCAGTTAAATGAACACATCACAGTACCAATCAGTTCAAAGGCAGGAGGAGTAATGACTTACAACAACGGCTTGAACGGGTGTGTTCATGCCCTTCATCTTGTTGGTGTGGCAATCCTTGAAGATTTGCACTGCATTCGGTTCAGGTTCTTTTTGGTCCGCACGGGCTTTCCTCTGTATTTGGAACAAGTCAATATAGATACAATAATACGGCACAGAAAAAAGAAGGAAGTAGCAGCTATTTACAAGAGCCTCACAGTGTGCAATATAGCTACGAGATCATGTTGTCTGTTGGAATTTCACTTTAGAACGGTTGGTCTTGTTCTTCAAACTGTTAGCCTAGAAGAAGATGCACTTGTAAGGCACATACATTGTGACGCCCCCGATTCAATCGTACACTAATCATGCACGCAAATGTGTACGATCAAGATCAGGGACTCACGGGAAGATATCACAACACAACTCTACAAATAAAATAAGTCATACAAGCATCATAATACAAGCCAGGGGCCTCGAGGGCTCGAATACAAGTGCTCGATCATAGACGAGTCAGCGGAAGCAACAATATCTGAGTACAGACATAAGTTAAACAAGTTGCCTTAAGAAGGCTAGCACAAACTGGGATACAGATCGAAAGAGGCGCAGGCCTCCTGCCTGGGATCCTCCTAAACTACTCCTGGTCGTCATCAGCGGGCAGCACGTAGTAGTAGGCACCTCCGGTGTAGTAGGGGTCGTCGTCGACGGTGGCATCTGGCTCCTGGACTCCAGCATCTGGTTGCGACAACCAGGTAGAAGGGAAAGGGGGAAAGGAGGGAGAAAAGCAACCGTGAGTACTCATCCAAAGTACTCGCAAGCAAGGAGCTACACTACATATGCATGGGTATATGTGTAAGGGGCCATATCGGTGGACTGAACTGCAGAAAGCCAGAATAAGAGGGGGATAGCTAGTCTTATCGAAGACTACGCTTCTGGTCACCTTCGTCTTGCAACAGGCAGAAGAGAGTAGGTCGAAGTCCTCCAAGTAACATCTCCAAGTAACATCTCATAGCATAATCCTACCCGGCGATCCCCTCCTCATATCCCTGAGGTAGAGCGACCACCGGTTGTATCTGGCACTTGGAAGGGTGTGTTTTATTAAGTATCCGGTTCTAGTTGTCATAAGGTCAAGGTACAACTCCAAGTCGTCCTGTTACCGAAGATCACGGCTATTCGAATAGATTAACTTCCCTGCAGGGGTGCACCACATAACCCAACACGCTCGATCCCATTTGGCCGGACACACTTTCCTGGGTCATGCCCGGCCTCGGAAGATCAACACGTCGCAGCCCCACCTAGGCTCAACAGAGAGGCCAGCACGCCGGTCTAAACCTAAGCGCACAGGGGTCTGGGCCCATCGCCCATAGCACACCTGCACGTTGCGTACGCGGCCGAAAGCGGAACTAGCCCCCTTAATACAAGAGCAGGCTTACGTTCCAATCCGGCGCGCGCCGCTCCGTCGCTGACGTCTGAAGTGCTTCGGCTGATACCACGACGTCGGGATACCCATAACTACTCCCACGTAGATGGTTAGTG
>NC_041393.1:120774436-120783785 GCF_002162155.2 Triticum dicoccoides | reverse complement strand
CTCTTTCTTTTATTTATTTCCCTTTCTGTTTTATTTAGTTTTAGGGCATTTAGGCATTTTATAAAATGGTGTTTGCTTCACCATAATTACCAGTGCAATATTTGGCAACCCCCGAACATTTTCGCTTTGCCTTTTGAAACTTAGGGTGTTTGTCACTAATTCATATTTTGAATTGCAATGATTTTGAACTACCACTTGATTAGCAACAGTAACACGGATGACATGGCATCATTAGAAGAGTTTTACTGTAGCCTAATTATCCGGGCGTTACAAATCTCCTCCACTACAAGAAATCTCGTCCCGAGATTTAGGAGGTAGAAGGAAACAGTGCGGGGTATTCATCACGCAGGCGATCCTCACGTTCCCAGGTGGCTTCATCTTCAGAATGGTGCGACCACTGGACTTTGAGGAACTTGGTCGCCTTCTGGCGGGTGCGGCGTTCAGCTTGGTCGAGAATGCGGACCGGATGCTCTTTATAGGAGAGATCCTGTTGCAATTCGAGCACTTCATGATCCACTGCCCGGATTGGGTCCTTGAAGCAGCGTCGAAGTTGTGACACGTGGAACACATCGTGAACCTGAGAAAGGTTCGACGGAAGCTCCAGTTGATATGCCACCTTTCCACGCCTTTCCAGAATAGTGAATGGGCCAATATAGCGAGGAGCTAGCTTGCCCTTGATCCCGAAGCGGTGAGCACCCTTCATTGGTGTAACGCGAAGATAGGCCTTTTCGCCAGGTTGATAGACCATGTCTTTATGATGACGGTCATAGTTACTCTTCTGGCGTGACTGAGCAGTCTTGAGATTCTCGCGAATAATGCGGACTTGCTCTTCGGCATGTTGGATAATATCTGGACCAAAGAGTGGACGTTCCCCCGTTTCTGACCAGTTCGGAGGGGTTCGGCACTTTCGTCCATATAACACTTCGAAGGGGGCCATCTTCAGACTAGCTTGATAGCTATTATTATAAGAGAACTCAACATACGGAAGAGATTCCTCCCATTTCTTGCCGAAGGAAATAACACAAGCTCGAAGCATGTCTTCGAGAACTTGGTTGATACGTTCAACTTGCCCTTGTGACTGAGGATGAAAAGCAGTGCTGAAAGACAGATGAGTGCCCATAGCTTCTTGGAAACTTGCCCAGAATCTTGAAGTGAATAAACTGCCACGGTCTGAACTGATAACCAGTGGAATACCGTGAAGCGAAACAATTCTGGACATGTAGAGAGTTGCAAGCTGACTAGCAGTGATCGTTTCTTTGACCGCCAGAAAATGTGCAACCTTAGAAAGTCGGTCAATGACGACAAGAATAGCATCATTACCCTTTTGCGATTTGGGAAATCCAGTAACAAAGTCCATCTCGACGTGGTCCCATTTCCATTCAGGAATAGATATAGGTTGCAGAGTTCCAGCAGGCCTTTGATGTTCTGCTTTGATACGACGGCAAACGTCACATTCAGCAACATAACGAGCAACGTCTTGCTTCATGTTAGACCACCAGAATCTCTGGCGGATGTCTTGGTACATCTTTGTACTACCAGGGTGGATACATAGAGGCGTATCATGAGCTTCTTTCATAACCTCTTGAGTCATATTCAGGTTTTCCTTCTTACATGGCACCACTAGGCGGCCTTTGAAGTACAAGGCGCCATCATCAGCAATAGTGAAGGATGAGGGACTTCCTTCTTTGAGGTCTTGCTTAATCTTGTAGACTTCAGAGTCAAATCCCTGCATTGTCTTAATGGTGCCCACGAGATCGGGTTCAACAGCCAGGGTATAGAGAGAACCCTGGGAAACAACACGGAGATTCATCTTGCGGAACTCCGGAGGAGGGGGAGCGAGTGCACCCGGAGGAACAATATGGAGGTTTAGCTTTCTGAATTCTTCAACAAGTGAGGGCTGAACTTTGTGAACCTGGAGGTGGTTGCAGTAAGACTTGCAGCTCAAGGCATCAGCCATTACATTAGCCTTGCCTGGTGTATAGGAAATACCCAAATCAAAGTCTGCAACAGTCTCCATCCATCTCTGCTGACGGAGGTTCAGGTCTGGCTGAGTAAACAGATACTTCAGACTTTGATGGTCGGTGAAGATCTCGCAACGATTACCGAGAAGGTAATGTCGCCACTGTTTCAGTGAATGGATAACAGCAGCAAGCTCGAGGTCGTGAACTGGGTAGTTCTCTTCGTGAGGGCGCAATTGCCGAGAGGCATAAGCAACCACTTTGCGCTCTTGCATTAGGACACAGCCTAGTCCTTGACGGGAAGCGTCGCAGTAAATGACGAAGTCCTTCTTAGTATCAGGAGGAGCTAGTACTGGGGCAGAAGTTAACTTGCCTTTGAGTGCCTGGAAGCTCTCGTGACATTTGTCTGTCCACTGGAACTTGACGCCCTTATGCAATAGGTTAGTCAGAGGCCTGGCAATCTTGGAGAAGTTCTCGACGAATCGACGGCAGTAGCTGGCGAGACCGAGAAAACTTCTGACTTGCTTAACGTTCTTCGGAGGAGTCCAATCGAGAATAGCCTGAACTCGTTCAGGGTTGACGGCAATACCATCCTTAGAGATGACATGCCCGAGATAGGTTACTTCGGGAAGCCAGAATTCACATTTGGAGAACTTGGCATAAAGTTGATGCTCTCGTAGCTTTTCCAGCACAAGACGAAGATGTTCAGCATGTTCTTCTTCATTCTTGGAAAATATCAGGATATCATCCAGATAAACCACGACGAACTTGTCGAGGTAATCCATGAATATATAGTTCATCAGGCGAGAGAAGGTGGCTGGAGCATTGGTTAAGCCGAAAGACATGACGGTGTACTCGTATGAACCATAACGAGTCACAAATGCGGTCTTGGGGATATCCTCCTTATGAACACGGATCTGGTGGTAACCCAACCTCAAGTCGAGTTTAGAGAACACTGATGATCCAGCTAATTGATCATACAGATCATTGATCCGAGGAAGAGGATACTTATTCTGAATGGTAGCTTGGTTTATAGGACGGTAGTCTTGGACCAATCGGTTTGTCCCATCTTTCTTCTTGACAAAGAGAGAAGGTGCTCCCCAAGGAGAGCAACTTGGGCGAATGAAACCACTTTGAAGAGATTTATCGATTTCCTCCTTAAGCTCAAGGAGTTCATGCGGCGGCATCTTGTAGGGTCGCTTGGCTATAGGAGTGGTGCCTGGTTTCAAGTCGATGACGAATTCGACAGCTCTAGCAGGGGGAATCCCTGGGAGTTCTTCAGGAAAGACGTCTAGGAATTCACGCACGACGGGAATGTTTTCAATGCCCTCGAGAGGTGTAGCGTTCAATGCGTTTAAGGCATAAAGTCTGGCCTCGGCATTCCGAACCAGATGAGCATCGTAGCTAATTATTTCATCAGAAGGGTGTAGCAGATGGACGGTCTTAGTGGCGCAAACGATAGAAGCAGTATGCGCCTTTAACCAATCCATTCCCAGAATGAGGTCGATGTTAGACGATTTCAGTATAATGGGCGAGGCACGAAACTCCAACCCTTCGATTTCCACAGGGACGTCAATGCCAACCATGGAGGTCTGACATTGTCCCGCGGGGGTTTTTACCACTACCGAAGTGTTCATCTGCTCAAATTTAACATCGTGCTTGTATGCAAATTCTTCTGACATGAATGAATGCGATGCACCTGTATCAAATAAAACGGATGCTGGTACTGAATTTACGAGGAGTGTACCCATCACAGTAGCAGGCTGGTCTTGAGCCTCATTCAGATCAATGTGGTTGGCATGAACACGGCCATAAGACTTGGCATTGTTGTTGCGGGCCTGGTTGTTTCCCCGGCCAGTAGCTGGAAGGGCCAGTTGATTCCGATTCTGAAAGCAATCCCTAGCACGGTGACCTGGTTGACCACACTTGTAGCACAGGCCATTATTGGGAGTGGGAACAGGAGCTTGGGGTGGCGGAGCTGGAAGCCTTGGCTGCCTAGTTGGAGCAGTAGGCAGACGAGGTGCAGCATAAGACTGCCTTGGGGCAGGTGCATTGGGACGGTACATGCTGTTCGGGATCCATATCTTACGCTTCTGCGAGGGCGGGCCCGAAGATGAGCCCGTGTCACGGTTGCGCCTTTGAGAGCTCTGGTGTTCTTGCAGACCAGTCTCGACATTGATGGCCTTGTTCACCAAGGTGGCGAAATCGGCAAAGTCATGCACTAGAAGTGCGAGCTTGATGTCAGCTTGAAGGCCTTCACGGAACTTCTCCTGCCTACGTGCATCAGTTGCAATGTCCTCTTCAGCATAGCGAGACAAGTCCAGAAACTCTCGCTGATAGGCTTCAACAGTCTTGTTGCCTTGGGTGAGGTTGCGAAACTCACGCTTCTTCCGGTCCATGACTCCTTGTGGGATGAAGCGGGCACGGAAGGCAGCCTGAAAGTCCGGCCAGGAGATGATTGTCCCAACTGGCAGAGTATGCCTATGGCTGTCCCACCATTGAGCTGCGGGTCCCTTCAGGAAGAAGGAAGCAAAAGTGACATAGCTGGCAGGGGCTACATCAGCAGACTCCATCTCATAGGTGATGTCACGGAGCCAGTCATCAGCATCCAGCGGCTGGGTTGAGCTGCGGTACACACTTGGGTTGAGGCGTATGAAATCCTGCAGAGTTGTTGTGTTTGGATGCTGGTTCATATTGGGGCGAGGAAACTGAGCCATCATGTTTTCCATGAACTGGCGATTCATCTCAAGCTGTTGGATCATACCAGCCATGTACTCAGGCGGTGGTGGGAAGTTGCCACCACGACCACGACCAGCTGGTCTAACCATCCTGCTAATATACAACAGGGGTAGTTCAGTATTGAGAAATTTGCTTAGACAAGAGTCATTCATGATGAAACATGCATAATGAAAGGGGCACGACAGATACCACATAGATAGTTGGCATAACTTACAAAAGGGGTCGGACATAGAGTTCAGTACACAGAGTTCAGTACATATATTAAGTCATCATAGGCGGCACGCAGGCTCGCGAGTGCATCTAAGACTAATGAGCAAGACTACATCAGTCCCAGGAGGTACTGTGAAGGTAGCTGTAACCTGACAGCTGGTAGTGAGGCAACGGATAGTCCTCCACGTCAGTGGCCTGGGGGCCGCGGATACTCTGGTGTAGAACCCGACGCTCAGGTGGCAGAAGAGGACCAAGTGCGGGAGAGTAGCCTCCCACCTCTGGCCATCCGACACCGTGGGGCATCACGGTCCTGGCTGGGTAGATCGCAGAACGCGGCAGCTGTCCGGACCGGACAAAGGGGTGCAACCGCGTCAGAGCCCTGTAAAGGTGCTGACGAGTGGTGTACAACTCGTGGCGAAGAGCTCTGTTAGCTCGGTCCAGCCCATCAGCATGCAGAACCAGGCGCTGATGGTGGAAAGGCTCTCGGGTGACGGTGGAGTAGGCGGCAGTGTAGTATCCCTCCGCACCAACGTCAGATGCGATAGGAATGTGCCTGAAAGGGGAAGTGTCGAATGCCTGATACTCTCCACGAAGACGTGTCAGAGCAGCATGAGCCGCATCGTGGACTGCCATCTCGATGGTCACTCCAACACCATGAGCGGTGTGCAGCACGGTAGTGGACTCATACTCCCGAGAGTAGAGGTGGACGATGGCACGGTACTGCTCCTGGTTAAAGTCCTGGTACTCCTCGTAGACGGTGTACTCAGGGTGCCAGCGATAACCCAGATAGGTCATCATATCAGCTAGCACAGCAGGTGATCCTGAGGCACCAATGGCCGCAGTGTGGCGCACGACCTGCCTCACGGGTTCCATCTGAAAACAAAGATGTTTCAATGGAGTCAAATGACAACACGGGCACTATTCAAAATGCTATCCTGCAGAATAACTATGGCTTATCCAACTTTGGGGTGAACGTGGTAACGGGATCCTAATGTTAGAGTTAGTAAATTCGTTTAACCCGAGTAGAAAAGAGTTCAGAGTCCCAGAATAAAGGTCGAGGAGTAAAAGATCCTAGTACCACCCAATGGCGACGTGGGCCCGTAAGGCTCACAGCCATGTTAGTAAAAGTTTTGTAGTGACTAGACTCGACTTCGGCCAAGGAGTGTGGAAGGGGGATTCCTACAGGCAGTCGGCTCTGATACCAACTTGTGACGCCCCCGATTCAATCGTACACTAATCATGCACGCAAATGTGTACGATCAAGATCAGGGACTCACGGGAAGATATCACAACAAAACTCTACAAATAAAATAAGTCATACAAGCATCATAATACAAGCCAGGGGCCTCGAGGGCTCGAATACAAGTGCTCGATCATAGACGAGTCAGCGGAAGCAACAATATCTGAGTACAGACATAAGTTAAACAAGTTGCCTTAAGAAGGCTAGCACAAACTGGGATACAGATCGAAAGAGGCGCAGGCCTCCTGCCTGGGATCCTCCTAAACTACTCCTGGTCGTCATCAGCGGGCAGCACGTAGTAGTAGGCACCTCCGGTGTAGTAGGGGTCGTCGTCGACGGTGGCATCTGGCTCCTGGACTCCAGCATCTGGTTGCGACAACCAGGTAGAAGGGAAAGGGGGAAAGGAGGGAGAAAAGCAACCGTGAGTACTCATCCAAAGTACTCGCAAGCAAGGAGCTACACTACATATGCATGGGTATATGTGTAAGGGGCCATATCGGTGGACTGAACTGCAGAAAGCCAGAATAAGAGGGGGATAGCTAGTCTTATCGAAGACTACGCTTCTGGTCACCTTCGTCTTGCAACAGGCAGAAGAGAGTAGGTCGAAGTCCTCCAAGTAACATCTCCAAGTAACATCTCATAGCATAATCCTACCCGGCGATCCCCTCCTCATATCCCTGAGGTAGAGCGACCACCGGTTGTATCTGGCACTTGGAAGGGTGTGTTTTATTAAGTATCCGGTTCTAGTTGTCATAAGGTCAAGGTACAACTCCAAGTCGTCCTGTTACCGAAGATCACGGCTATTCGAATAGATTAACTTCCCTGCAGGGGTGCACCACATAACCCAACACGCTCGATCCCATTTGGCCGGACACACTTTCCTGGGTCATGCCCGGCCTCGGAAGATCAACACGTCGCAGCCCCACCTAGGCTCAACAGAGAGGCCAGCACGCCGGTCTAAACCTAAGCGCACAGGGGTCTGGGCCCATCGCCCATAGCACACCTGCACGTTGCGTACGCGGCCGAAAGCGGAACTAGCCCCCTTAATACAAGAGCAGGCTTACGTTCCAATCCGGCGCGCGCCGCTCCGTCGCTGACGTCTGAAGTGCTTCGGCTGATACCACGACGTCGGGATACCCATAACTACTCCCACGTAGATGGTTAGTGTGTATAGGCTCGTAGCCGACTCAGATCAAATACCAAGATCTCGTTAAGCGTGTTAAGTATCCGCGAACGCCGAACAGGGCCAGGCCCACCTCTCTCCTAGGCGGTCTCAACCTGCCCTGTCGCTCCGCCATAAAGATCCACACAGAGGGCCGTCGGGACAACGGTCCTTTCAGCCCCCAATCCGTGAATCACTCGCGGGTACTCTTCGAGCTGACCCGACTTTAGTCACCATCTGTATAGTATGTATGTATGTATAGTATATACCCGTGATCACCTCCCGAGTGATCACGGCCCAATAGTATAGCAAGGCAGACTGACAAGAATGTAGGGCCAATGATGATAAACTAGCATCCTATACTAAGCATTTAGGATTGCAGGTAAGGTATCAACAGATGTAGCGACAATGTCAGGCTATGCATCAGAATAGGATTAACGAAAGCAGTAACATGCTACACTACTCTAATGCAAGCAGTATAGAGGAGAATAGGCGATATCTGGTGATCAAGGGGGGGGGCTTGCCTGGTTGCTCTGGCAAGAGAGAGAGGTCGTCAACTCCGTAGTCGAACTGGGCAGCAGCAACGTCGGTCTCGTAGTCTACCGGAGAGAAGAGGGGGAAGGAACAATGAATACAATGCAAACAAATGCATATCGATGCATGACATGACAAGTAACAATGCTAGGTGTGCCCAATCGCGGTAGTAGGTGATACCGACGAAGGGGGAAAACATCCGGGAAAGTATTCCCGGTGTTTCGCGTTTTCGGACCGGTGAACCGGAGGGGGAAAGTTGCGTGTTCGGTATGCTAGGGGTGTGTGGCGGACGAACGGGCTGCGTATCCGGATTCGTCTCGTCGTTCTGAGCAACTTTCATGTAGAAAGTATTTTCATCCGAATTACGGATTAAAAGATATGATTTTCTAAAGATTTAAATCATTTTCTGATTTTATTTAGTTATTTAATTCCAACATTATCCAAAACAGTGAACGATGACGTCAGCATGACATCAGAGTGATGTCAGCAGGTCAACTGGTCAGTTGACCAGTCAAACCAGACAGGTGGGTCCAGTGGGACCCACATGTCATTGTCAGGGATATTAATAGAATTCTAAAACTAACTAAATTGGGTTAATTAGTGGGTGGGGCCCGGTAGTCAGTGAGAGATTAGTGTTTAATTAATTAATTTAATTAATTAGTAATTTATCTCTTTATTTTTATTCGTTTTAAGACATGGGGCCCGCATGTCAGTGGCAGTGGCTGCCACATCAGCGTAGTTGACCCGGTCAACTTGGCCAGTTGGGGCCCCAGGCCCACAGGCAGTGACCCAGGGGGTGGACCCCACGCACGCCACATCAGCCGGCCGGCGTTTAGACGTCGGCGAGTCCGTTTTCGCGGCGGCGCGGCTCGGGAGAGTGGCGGGTTTCGCCCATAGTGCACCAAACCGAGCGGGACCGGTCGCGTTCGAACGGCAAGACGACGGCGAAGTGAGTGGGGCTGGTTGTAGAGGCGGTGGTGGCCGGAGTCGAGCGCCACGAGCTCGCCGGCGGTGAGGTGGTTCGGGCGCGAAATGAAGACGGCGACACCGCGCGCTTCGGGGCTAGCGGAAAGGCCAGGGGGGAGCTGCGCGTCGCGCCGAGCACAAAGGACTCGGCCCCGTGACCATTTGGTCACCGGAAGGGCGCCGGCGACGCGTGCAGGCGGCGGCGCGGTCGAGTGCTTCGGCGGTAGCTAGCTAGGGCACCGTGAGGCGAAGAAGGAGAGGGGGAGAGGACGGAGTGGAGCTCACCGAGTGGTCAAGAAAGACCCGTGGTGGCTTAGGAGCAGCAGAGCTCGTCGGGGAGGAAGGGGATCGCCGGCGGCCGTCGAGGAAGCAGACGACTCAATCCGTGGCCTGCGGTGCTCCTCGAGCTCGATGGCGAGGCGTAGCCGAAGCAGAGGTCGTCGGCGCGTCTCGTGGACGTGCAAGCGAGGCGCGGGGTGGCCGGTGGCCGCGGTTATGGCGCAGCCATGGCGACGGCGGCGCTCGGTTACGGAGGGGAAG
>NC_041393.1:120765358-120773827 GCF_002162155.2 Triticum dicoccoides | reverse complement strand
CTCTTTCTTTTATTTATTTCCCTTTCTGTTTTATTTAGTTTTAGGGCATTTAGGCATTTTATAAAATGGTGTTTGCTTCACCATAATTACCAGTGCAATATTTGGCAACCCCCGAACATTTTCGCTTTGCCTTTTGAAACTTAGGGTGTTTGTCACTAATTCATATTTTGAATTGCAATGATTTTGAACTACCACTTGATTAGCAACAGTAACACGGATGACATGGCATCATTAGAAGAGTTTTACTGTAGCCTAATTAGCCGGGCGTTACATACATAAATACAAGTTCAATATGTGGTCTGATCAAATACATATAGCCTACCTGATATTTGGATCAGACCAATGTTTAACAAGGGTTGTCTAGTCTTCAACTGTAATATATTCCAGTGGAGATGTTTGGGCGGTTTCATTGTTAGCCTTGCCTTCAAAGTGAGATTTTCTAAGGTGGTACCGATACTGTCGCAGAGCATACTAAAAAAATGAGTGCATGCTTGTTTAGTTGCATCATCTTTCGGATCCAACTTGAACCTCATCTGTTGAAAAAAGAATGTGAGTCTTATTAGGAGGAAGCTAGAAAGTATGGGACAGAGCAAGACAATATTACTAATTGCGATGAATAACATTACTTACGGATAAATGGTCAAGGAAGGTGTTAAACTGGGTATTGTCTTTCTCATTCCTGTACTGGATCCACGTTGGGAGGATACGTGCATGAGACCTAACGGCAACGGTTGCCTCTGATACTAACTTGGCCGACTCTGTAGCATCACGTGGCCTTTTTAAACCTGCCTCAAAATGAACCTCCATTCTTCCTCCTTTAGATTTTGTTAATCTGTCAAGCATTATCCCTGATGTCTGTTTCCGCTTGCGCCATGGTGCTAGTTCAACAACGAATATGGAAAGTGTTAGTGTACATCAAACTGTGAGAGTACATATAAAGGAGCATGCAACTTCAACTTGACTCGGTCTTGCAACTTCAACGAATATGCTCATGAGGTTCATCTGATCTTGCCAAGTCCTGTTGTGTTAGAAGTTCTTTAGAAGTAGTGTTAGGTGTGAAGGCAGCCTAGGAAGTGGCTAGTTCCGGAGCAAACGAATGAGTAACTCGTTGAGATGCCGGTACCATTGAAGCGGCTGCTGTAGTTGGTGGAGCAGGTGATACTGTGTTTGTAGATTTAGCAGGTGGACTTGGACCTTATACTACACTATAAGTACCAGCAGAATCTTGAGGACAGATCCTTTTCTGTTTCACCCGACGAGTAACACCATTCCCTACTATATTCTTTTCCTTGCTCTTTTTTGACTTTGCCATGTCAAGCCATACCCACAACATGAAAGAATAAAATCGCTCTTCATAACTCATTGATGCATGATACATACAGGCAATACTTTGATGTAAGACAACCGTATGAGGATGGAATATGTAAGAAAAATAGGATGGCGTGACATATTCAGAGCTACGATGTGTAAACTAAGCAGAAGGATTTTCAAGAAAATAGAAGTAATGCAAGCTAGACACCATATGAAAGATGCAACCAATATTACTCTGCCAAGTTAAAAGTGTCTTGTTATAAGTGGCAATTCGAGAAATTAGATGCAGTACAACATAGAAATCAATGCAAGATGCAACCACTATCAAACTGCCATGCTAAAAGCGTCCAATCATGAGTGACTGATGCAGGATACACAACAGGAGTACTTTGATGTAAGAACATGGTATGATAGATAGATGCAGTGTATTCTAGACATAGAAAGCCATGTCATATGCACATGTATAACATATATACTCAGTAGGTGCAATTTAATCAAAATAGAAGAAATACATGCTAGACAACATATGAAACATGAAACCAATTATCACACTGTCAACTTAGAGCAAGCACCTGCGATGGTGGAGTACGGGAGATGAACTCATCATGTAGACTTGGGACTTCAACTTCATTAGCTGTAGCAGTGGCAAATCTAGAGAGTCTCTGCTTGCGTCGGTGTGGAGGACCACCAATATCCCCTAACTTACTCTTTTCCTTCTTATTTTATGATATTGCCTTATGAAGTCAAAACCACAAGAAGATGAATAAAATTAGCTCTGCATAACTGGTTGATGCATGATACAGACGAACACTACTTTGATGTAAGGCAAGCGCATGATAGGAGGATGGAATATATACAAAAAAAGACAGTGTTGCATATTCACACGTACGATAGGAGGATGGAATATGTATGAAAAAACAGTAAGCAAAAGGCATTTCAACAAAATTAGAAGAAATGAAAGCTAGGCACCATATGAACGTGCAACCAATATCACTCTATCAGGTAAAAATTGTCTCATGGTAAGCGCCATTTCAAGAAATTAGAAGTAGTACAAGCTAGAATACAATGGAAGATGCAACCTACATCACAGTCCCAAGTTAAATGTGTCTTATGGGTAAGTGATCGTTGCAGGAACAGGAAGACGTGACATATTCACAGGCATTATGTGTAAAGTAAGCAGATGTAATTCAACAAAGTTAGAAGCAATACAAGGTAGACATCATACGCAACATGCAACCACATATAGTAGTGCCAAGTTAGAGCAAGTACCTGTGATGGTGGAGTAGGGGAGATGTGCTCATCATCTACACAGCTGCGTTCACTGTACAGCCTTGTGTTGTCTTGCGAATCTTGTTGGGAGGATGGCGGAGTAGAATTTGTAGAGAACCCCTGTTTGAGTTGCTCCAAAGGACCACCATCATCCACTGTTGGACTAATTTCCTTCAGCTGTAATGATTTTGCATTGTGAAGTCAAACCGATAAGAAAAAGGAATAAAATTTGCTCTTCAGAACTCATTCATGCATGATACTGATGAACACTACTCGGATGAAAGTCAAACACATGATGTAGGATGGAATATGTATGAAAAACGGGATGGCGTGACATATTCACACCTATGATGTGGTAACTAAGTAGAAGGCATTTCAACAAATTAGAAGCACTGCAAGCTAGACACCATATGAAAGATGCAACCAATATCACTCTGCCAAGTTCAAATTGTATGGCGTTTCAACAAATTAGAAGCAGTACATGCTAGAAATCATATGCAAGACACAACCAATATCATAGTGGCAACTTAAAGGTGCCTTATCATAAGTGACTGATGTGGGATAGGCAAGACCAGTAGTCTGATGTAAGAACATGGTGTGATCAGATATAGTATGTTCTAGAAACAGGAACATGTGTCATATTCACAGGCATTATGTGTAAAGTAAGCAGATGCAATTCAACAAAGTTAGAAGCAATACAAGCTAGACATCACATGCAACATGCAACCACATATAATAGTCCCAAGTTAGAGCAAGCACCTGTGATGGTGGAGTAGGGGAGATGTGCTCATCATCTACACAGCTACGTTGACTGTCTAGCCTTGCGTTGTCTTGCGAATCTTTTTGGGTGGATGGCGGAGTAGAATCTGTAGATAACCTCCGTTCAGTTGCTCGGAAGGACCACCATCATCCAATGCCTTACCAATTTCCTTCCGCTTTATTGATTTTGCATTGTGAGGTCAAACCGACAAGAAAAAAGAATATAATTCGCTCTTCAAAACTCATTCATGCATGATACTGACGAACACTACTCTGATGAAAGGCAAAGTCATGATACAAGGATGGAATATGTATGAAAAACTGGACGGCTTGACATATTCACACCTATGATGTGGTAACTAAGCAGAAGGCAGTTCAACAAATTAGAAGCACTTTAAGCTAGACACCATATGGAAGGTGCAATCCATATCACTCTGCCAAGTTAACACTGTCTCATCATAGGTGGCGTTCATCAAACTAGAAGCACTACATGCTAGAAATCATATTCAAGATGCAAACCAATATGACACTGCCAACTTAAAGGTGTCCCATCATAAGTGACTGATGCAGGATACACAAGAAGAGTAGTTTCATGTAAGAACATGGTGTGATAGACAGATATAGTATGTACCAAAAACAGGAAAGTGTGTCATATTCACACGTATCATGTGTAAGCTAAGCACATGCAGTTTACACTAATTAGGAGCAATACAAGCTAGACACCATATGCAACATGCAACCAGATATCACACTGCCAAGTTAGAGAAAGCACCTTGGATGGTGGAGTAGGGGAGCGGAGACTTGGACCTTGTAATGCACTACCAGTACAAGTAGAATCCGTACAGATGCTCCGTTTACGTTGCTTCAGAGGACCACCATCATCGCCTTCCTTAATATTTTCCTTCCTCTTTCTTGATTTTGCCTTCTCAAGTCAAACCCACAAGAAAAAGGAATAAAATTTGCTCTTCAGAACTCATTGGTGCATGATACTGACGAACACTACTTTCATGTAAGGCAACCGCATGATAGGAGGATGGAATATGTATGAAAAACAGGACGGCATGACATATTGACATGTATGATGTATAAAGTGTAAACTAAGCACAAGGTGTTTGAACTTGTTAGAAGCAATGCAAGCTAGAAACCATATGAAATATGAAACCAATATCACTCTGCCAAATTAAAAGGGTGGCCTAAGAAATGTATGTGACCAAATTAGAAGCACTACATGGCAACATGCTAGAAATAATATGCAATATGCAACGAATAAAGGTGTCTCATTGTAAGTGATTGATGCAGGATATAGAAGAGAGGTAGTTTCATGTAAGAACATGGTTAACACATAGATGTAGTGTGTACCAAAAATAGGAAGGCATGTCATATTCACAGGTATAGTGTGTAAACTAAGCTGATGCAATTTACCATAATTAGAAGTATTACAAGCTAGACACCATATGCAACATGCAACCACATATCACACTGCGAAGTTAGAGCAAGCACCTGTGATGGTGGTGTAGGGGAAGTGTGGTCTTCAAGTACAGAGCTACGTACAATATCTTCATTTAGGCATGCTGTTTCTTGAGAATCATGTGGAGAGGATGAAACTGCACTCTTTTTAAGAGTAGCGCGTCTCATACTAACCCACGGGCATGACTGTCTCATCATAAGCGATAGATGCAGGATACACAAGAACGGTAGTTTGATGTAAGAACATGGTGTGATAGGCAAATGTAGTATGTACCAAAAAACAAGAAGGCGTGTCATATTCACATGTATAATGTGTAAACTAAGGAGATGCAATTTAACAAATTAGGAGCAATACAAGCTAGGCACCATATGCAACATGCAACCAGATATCACACTGCCATGTTAGAGCAAGCACCTAGGGTTGTGGAGTAGGTGAGATGATATTTGGAACTTGCACTGCAGTAGGAGTAGTAGGAGAATCTGCAGAGATCATCTGTTTTGGTTGCTCCAGAGGACCACCATCATTCTGTGCCTTCGTCCTTTTAGATTTTGCCTTGTCAAGTAAACACACCAAAAAAAGGAATGAAATTTGCACTTCCAAATTCGTTGATGCATGATACTGACAACACAACTTTTATGTACGGCAACCACATTGTAGGAAGATGGAATATGTATGAAAAACGCTAAGAAGAAGGAATTTCAACAAATCGGAAGCAATGCAATCTAGACACCATATGAAAGATCCAACCAAAATCACTGTACCAAGTTAGATGTGTCTCATTATAAGTGGCACTTCAACAAATTAGAGGCAATACATGTTTGAAATGATATGCAAGATGCAACCAATATTACACTGTCAACTTGAAGGTGTATCGTCAGAAGTGATTGATGAGGGATACATAAGAAAAGTAGTTTGATGTAACAACATGGTTAATATAAATATGTAGTATGTACCAAAAACAGGAAGGCATGTCATATTCACAGGTTTAATGTGTTAACTAAGCAGATGCAATTTACCCTAATTAGAAGCATTACAAGGTAGACACCATATGCAACATGCAACCACATATCACACTGCCAAGTAAGAACAAGCACCTGCGATGGTGGTGTGGGGGAATTGCGGTCATCAACTGGAGAGCTACGTTGACTATCTTCATTTAGCCTTGCTGTTTCTTGAGAATCATCTGGGGAGGATGTCACTGCACTCTTTAAATGAGTAGCACGTCTCACAGTAACCCACTGGGGTGACTGTCTCATCATAAGTGATTGATGAGAGATAGAAAAGAGCATTAGTTTGATGTACGAACAAGGTGAATAGACATATGTAGTATGTATCAAAAATAGGAAGTCATGTCATTATCAAACGTATAATGTGTAATGTAAGCAGATGCAATTTAACCAAATTGGAAGCAATACAAGCTAGACACCGTATGAAACATGCAACCACATTTGACAGCCCGAAGTTAAAGCAAGCACCTGGGATGGTTGTGTGTGGAAATGGAGATCATCAACTGTAGAGCTACGTTTACTGTCTCCATCTGCTGACACTGCACCCTTTAGAGCGCTGAAACGCTTAGTGCTTATCTTCGAATTACACTGGAGCGACTTCTATCTTTTCTTTTTTGTATTCATCAACACTGCGTCAGAGTCTCAAATACCTATGCATAAAAAAACAATAGTGTGAGTATGGGTGAAGTGTGTGCAGAAGTAGTACAGTGTAAAGGTAGCAGATAGCAGGTCGGTGAGAAATAAATGACGGGAGACATATGGTAGCTCTACAACATGCATGGCACACAAAATTACTACAAGATTCTATGAAAATAACAGTCGACTGAAAACAAATAGGCCAGTCCATTTTTTCTACATCGTCCGATGTACAAAGAACAGGCAGATCGCCTTCATCTAACTCCAGCCAGTCAGTGTTACGATCTTCCTCAAAACACTAGCGACCATCGGCCCAGTCCTCTGCATTCGCCCTCCCCTCTACCTCACCACACCGCCATTCCTGGCACCGCCCCCGGCCATCCCTTCAAGCCCCTCCGACCTCCAGATCGGGCGCAAGCAGCTCCTCCACACCACACCCCTATGATAGACATCGATGCGCTGCTTCCCCGGCGAACAGGCGGACTAGGTGCTTCGCGCGCCTAAGCGGGTGCTGCTTCTTTTAGTTGCGGTTTGACTGGCCCTAAATTGAAATCCAGGTGGGCTACTAACCTCTAGCAAAGGTGAAATAGTAAATGGGAGGAAACCTTGTGCATTTAGTGGCACGAAGAAGATGCAGTAAGAAGCGCTCAACTAGTTTCTTTCGTGGGATGAATACGGTCTGAGCAGAGACGTAAGATTTGCACGAATAAGGGAAGAGGAGTACCTCTTTCTGCTGGAAGTGATGTGTCCTCCTTCTGTTTTTCCAATGATCTTCTTGTGGTATCCTGGAAACGAGAAGTTGTGGATGACGGTGGAGCCTTGGACGAACCCATGGCCAAGTTGTTGAGTGTGGTGCGGTGGCTGGCTGTCGGCAGCCGGGAACTGGATCCGAGGCGGCGAACGACGGTGTAGCGGGAACAGCTTCGGTGCGGTGGACGGTTGCGATAGTGGAGCGGCAACAGTGAGGCGCAGGAGGGCGTGGTCGAAGTGGTTCTGCTAGGCGCACGTCGGCGTCAGTGTCGTGGAGGCAGCTTTGCCTCGGCTTCAGCTGATAAGTCCTTGAAGGCGTTGCGGTTGCGATTGCGTTGGACAATGACGTTGGGGTACCGGCTCCAGCATGGTGGAGGAGGTCTGCGGTTGATTGGGCTCTATGGGGTGGAGGATGGAGGAGGCTAGGGTTTCGTGGCTGGTGGAGGGGGACTAAGGGGGAACAATGTTTCGGTTTGGGACGCGCTTGTTTGAAATTTGGGGAAAGTTACAAACTTTGCCCCCATCTAAAAATTCGGACATATTGCGGGTTGGGGGTAGGACAGTAATCTCAGGTGTCCCAAATGGTGGGCGGGATAGATTTCGGCCGAGCGCACGGGTGTTTAGGCGCCCACGGTGTATGAATGCTTCTCGGAGGCGGTTGAGACTGGCGTCTTGGTGAAGTTACAAACATACCCCGATTTAGACCTTTGGACATCGGGCCGATAGGCTACACGGGATAGAGTTAGAACAATAATTTCCTATGGATCGATAATATGAAATAAACATATGCACATGCTAGAATTCAATAGAGTATGGGCGTCTGATAGACCGATTTTCGTTCATACGCAATTTACAAAATTCATGATCTCATCCAAAAATAATAATGCCATTTATATTTTAATTTAATGCCTAGAACCGCCTTTTACACCTAGATGCACTATGCCTCGGCCCATACTCACAAACGCGCTATATATCTCTCTATCTAACGCATAAGTGCACACAATTTATATGCATCGACATTTCTCTTTCACACATGATCACAATCTCTCCCGGGGTGTCGTGGTGTCTCACACACACGTTCTCTCTCTCTCTCTCTCTCTATATATATATATATATATATATATATATATATATATATTTCTGACTACTATGTACCACTCTTTTCACCAATCTCAATTAAAAACACTATTTCTCTCACATGCATATATACATACGCACGGTCTCTACTAGCCCTCTATACGCACATATATGTATCTACTATCTCCCACA
>NC_041393.1:120763462-120765190 GCF_002162155.2 Triticum dicoccoides | reverse complement strand
TGGCAGATATGATTTCGTCAAATCATTCGGTAGGATATCCCTAACTGTTAGGCTGGATGGTAATACGAGGCATAGTTTTACCCTAGTTTGGACCCTTGCAGTTGAGGAAAAGGCCTACTCTTGGTACTGTATATTAGTGATAGGGGTGTGTACAAAGTACACGTGAATACCTGGCATTGTGCGTGTGTGTATACTATCGACGAACTAGCCCCCAGGCTTCTATAACATACTCGGGGCCTAGGGTTACAAATCATATATAGTCGGCTTATCACCAGTGGGGATAGAGCCCTCCACGACTCTGGTAGCTTCGTGTTGTACGCCGAGTCCTCCACATGGGTCTTTGTATAATGTGTCTTGGTCCAACCTATGTGGCGCAGGATGGAACCGACCCATGAGTCCTCATGTTGACCCACCACAACTAGAAATGATGTGCCTACCCCAACTAGAAATGATGTGCCCACCACATCACAAATGCAATCGGCCACTAAGAAAATAAGCATATACAATAGTACAATGTTATACATGAAAGTTAATTGCATGGTGCATCTAAAAATATTTGTTCTGCATTGTGAATGTTTATATTTTCTCCTAAAATATTAGTCACGGGAAAGAGAAATGAAGGGCATATCTCTCCTTGTCTCCACCGGACACCCCCTCTTTCTACACCACTTTCACGTACGCACACAAACTATCTCTCAACCCTCTAAAAATATGCATGCCCATGACACATTCACGCGTGACGATCACTGTATTTCAAGCGAAAGCACTATACGGTCACTGGACTTCAGAATATGCTCATTACGATCATCGTATACATTCTCGTGGTGATCATACGGTATATAGCTCACGATACGTCTCCGCATTTTGTTGATGACACTGACGGACTTTGTATTTGATGATTTCTCTGTATTTGTTGATGACACTTACAGTCATTATATTTGAAGCGAAAGCACGATATGGTCACTGGACTTCAGAATAAGCTCATCACGGTCACCACATACATTTTGTGGTGCTAACCAACCTGTGGTTGGATGGTTAGGAGGACAGTGGTTTCTTGAGCCCACCAGGGTTAAAGTCCCGGTGCTCGCATTTATCCTGGGTTAATTTCAGTATTTTCGGCAATTTGCGTTCAGTGGGAGGAGAAGTTCCACTCGACTACGAGGCACCTATGGCGACTTCGTAAAATCTCAAGATCATATGCTGGCTCACTCTCTCGAAGGTGCTCATAGGGGTAGGGTCTGTGTGTGTGCACTTATAGCGGTGAGTGCTTGCGCATATATATGAGACCTTGCGTCTATATTGTGTTAAAAAATACATTGCATGATTATACGGTCACTGGTCACCCGTACAACTCCGTATTTTGTTGATGACACAATCAATTGACCAGTCAAACGTTCCACGTGGCGCAACTAGTGTTGCACCATCGGGGCGCGTAACCGTGGGGCCCACCTGTCAGCGCATATATGAAAGAAAGAAATGGTAGTATGAGTCTGTACTGTGTTAATAAAATACATTTTAGGGTGATCATACGGTCATTGGCTCACCATACAACTCCGTAATTTGTTGATGACACGATCAATTGACCAGTCAAACAGTCCACATTCAGCGGCGCACATCACCATAGGGCCCACCCGTCAGCGCGTATATGAAGGACAGAAATGGTAATAAATTAGTGGTCGGTGGGGATTTGAAGTCGTGAGACCTTCGGTTGGCACTCACCGGCGATGG
>NC_041393.1:120742239-120763158 GCF_002162155.2 Triticum dicoccoides | reverse complement strand
GGCGGCGGACTGGCGGTGGGGAGTGGTTTCGTGGCGGGCGGGGCGGCGTGGCGGCGCGGGCTGACCGCAGGTGGCGGGGGCCGGCGGTTCGGCCGGTGGTGGCTAGCGGCTCAGGGGGGTGGAGGTTGAAGATAAACTACAGGCCCTTGATTTTGTATCCAACGGCTGGAAAATCTACTGACCAGAGATGAAAAAGCCAGTCGACTGACGTGTAGCCTCACCCCGCACATACACATGCACGCACACAACACTCGCACGAACACACGCAAGCATGCAGGTGTGCAACACTGACAGTACACATAACGAACACATGCACACATGCAGGCGCGCAACACTGACATGTACACATGCACTCACGAACACACACACGTACATATTCATGCAACACTGAAATGTACACATGCACGCACGCAACACTCGCACGCCTGCATGCACACAACACACAACACAAGACACATCCTCAACCTATACGTGCATGCACCCTTTGTTAAGGACATGGATTGTTACGGGTATTAATCAATCTTATCTGTGATAAGCAGAACATTGATGTTTGTAGCAGTCTTTATGAATCACAACGTATCAAACGGGCTATCAACGTATATATGAAAATTTTAAATTTCTCTTACATTATATATTAGGCTTGTCTACATGAAATAGATGACGTCACACTCAATGAACAATCATCGATTTATGAAATGCTCGCTTCTGACTGCCCTGGCCCACCAAAAGTTCCTCTGTCGTGCGCTGCCTCCGTTGGGTCACTGACATGCTGGCCATGTACCCAAAGAGCCCACACATCAGTGGAAGAATGGTGTTGTGTCGTACGTCAGAGTCGAGGGTGCCACTCACTGCACGCTCGACTGAACACGCCTCCTTGCCGCATTCAAACACCTCCCTAAAACCCTCCCATGTGGAAGCCGAGAAACCCACTCTAGACACACATCTGCTCATGACCGGGCCGACATTAAACACAACACCTGCTGAGGTCCCCCCATCAGTCGTCTATTTAATCTCCTATTTAAACGAGGCCAAACGCCGGCCAAGAATCACGCACCTCCGCCGCTCCCCTATCTCCTCCTTCACCATTTTTTCCACTCTTACAATGGCTTACGAAGAGTAGTTATCCCGCATCCAGACCGGCTGGGTGGCCCGCCGAGCCCGCCGGATACGAGCTATGCAGCTTGCTGATCCACCTCCCTCCCCTCGCCCGACGGAGCCAGTTGCCTCCCCAAGCTGGCGTGCAGTTCAGCAACTCGCCGCTCCAGGCCAGCTCGATGAGGAGCAGCGCACGGGCGTCGTCGCTGCCGTCCATGTCGCCGCCTCGTACCGTGCCTCCCGTGTCTGCGACTGCGTCTCTCATTTCTGTGGCCAAGACTCCATGCCGGTGGCCGCGGCATGCAAGCAGCGACATGAGCCGCGTGCATGGAGAGCGATGAGTCGGAGGCCAATGCCTCCGCTTCTGCTGCCAGCATCGAGGAGAAGTAGAACACAGGAGGCCGCCGCCGATTGGGTCCCATGAAGGCCATCGAGGAGGCGACGCTGGCATACACAACAGGTGTCTTGTCGGATCCTTTTGTTGCGAGGACCTTCGTCAACCCCGCATGGGCTCCACAGAAGCGGAGAATCCCCCTTCCACCATCATCTTGGGGATCAGCCAACGATATCAGTTGGGCAGTAGGGAAGCGAGCCGTCCTTTGCATTGAAGCATATACCTCCGGGGCTCCCAGCAGTCCGGTGATCATGTTGTCGGACATGAGGAACACAAATGGATCGGCGGGCGACCATTTAGCCAGGTATTATAGACATGTGCTATCCAGAACTAGCAGTGCGTAGTTCATTTGAATGTAATGAAATCCATCATGTTTGTATGAAAATCGGGTATTTTATATGATTTCCGTCATTGTTTATATGAAATATCACCGTGTTTGCATGAATTTTCTCCAGTTGGTTGAGTTGTTGTCATAATGTGTGCGGCTACGGTTGGATGGCGTAATTTGTGGGTCGCCGGTCGGTCTGCAGCCGGCTCGGGCGGTGTGGTGGGACAAAAAAAGCACAACTTATGCGAGCTCATCTCCAACGTGCGCACTGGAGGATGCATGAGCACCCGAGCCATTCCTCATTCATCGGTGGCAAAGGCACCGGTGGACAAAAGGGTCGCCAATATTTTGGCTACCCCGGGCAAGATCCAAACAGCCCATCCCAGCAGATTCAAATCCCTCGTTCGACGTGAAATTTTTCCATGTGTTGTTTTCATGGACTAGCAAGATGCATGTGCATTGCACGGAACATGCATTTTTTTACAAAACACCCGTTGTGATTGACCCATGCAGGAGTAATCCCATGTATAAAAACTAATGATACCTCGAGAATTTTCTCGAAAAAATGGTATCTCAAGAATTTTATCGAAAAAATGGTACTCCCTCCATTTTTGTATACAAGGCCACAAACCCATATTATAGGTACCAAGGCAAAAATTAATGTTTTCTAAGTCAATGTTGCAAGCCACCTTGTTTCCTTGTTTGTCGTGTAAATTAATGTGTATTCTTCTCTTTCATGCACATGAAGCCAATGCTCACACTCCCGCATGCATGCAAGGGATAATTAATGTCCTCCTTTGCTAGTACTACGATGCAAACACCATTAATACTAGATCAATTAGAGTTAGTGGCTTTGTGTATCTGTAAATTGTAATTTTGATAGTGGCCTTGTATATAAAAATGGAGGGAGAAAGATGAGAGATAAGGTGAGGAGGAGTGGGGCGTGGTGGTGACTGGTGGTCGGACTGGGCCGAGGCATGGGGATGGACGACGCATTATGTCTAGGTTTGTATCTCTCTCTCTCACACACTCACGTAGGTGGGGGACGTGCACACAGAGAAGAGGTGCACACACGGCGCACGTACTCCCGTCTCTTTCCCAACCACACCCGCACGGGTACACGGTGGAGCTCATTTCTGTACGAAAAGGCAGCCCACGTGGTAATTTCACACATGTACTAGTTGTCCACTGGATGGGGGATCATCTACCATGGGTGAACAAACAAATTGCGACTTGACATGTTATGTTAAAAAAGAGGCAAACCATGTTGGGCCTACCTTAGAGGCAAGGCTCTATACACTGGAGTAATTTTGATGTGTCCCGTCAACTAGTAGAATGAGGAGAAGCCTGCTTAGTACACTGTCTCCCCTGCCCAGGGGCGCGGTGGCTCGCAGGATGAGGTGAAGCTTGCTTACTAGTACGCCTTACGCCCGCTCCCTCGCCCACGCACACGGTGGCTCGCAGGACGAGCAGAAAATTTTACTACTCCCTCTGTTTACTAGAGAGATTACCATATTGTTTGGAATATATGTCCTTTAGTACTCCCTCCATTTACTTATACAAGGCCACTATACAAAATACATTTTGCATCTATACAAGGCCACAAATAGTAATCGAGACAAAAGTTACTACTCCCTCCTTTCCAATTTATGGCTCAATTTCAAAATCTCTCCAACCAAGGTAGACGACGAGTGGTGGAATTAATTTCGTAGTTTGCACAGTTAATTAGTACGCTCGTTTTTCTCAAGAAGTTATGTTTACCGAGGCATTAATTAGAACGAATGCATGAATGACCACTAAATTTCCATGAACTTCTACATGCATTGGTGAGTTTTCTCTTGACACTGCTTGCATCGGGTGATTTAACGCACCTCGAAATCCAACATGTGATGGTACTGATACTACTAGTAGAATTGAGACTTATAAAACGGAAAAACAAATTTTGTTAGATGAGCCCTATAAACCGGAAAGGAGGGAGCAGTACGTAGTACTACCTCCATAGTGGGTACGTACTCCGTAAAATCAGATTTTCCCAAAACTAAGTTGCTCAACCTATATTTGCTTGTTTACCTTCCTGCCTCCTTGCCTCGAACAGACTATTTCAAACTCCCCTGCCTGCCACGCGGGAAAAGACCCGCCCTTGCCTTTTTTTAGTCCGGTTTTGTATCGATGGATCGCACAAAGCAGCAAAAACCAAGCCATGTCTTGTACTCCTCCGTCGATGCTCGCTTTCATGAATTATGTACTTCCTCTCTCTGACATGTGGGACATATAGCAACCGGGTCGACGTGTCATGCACCAAATAATTGTGTAGAACAGAAGGGGGATGCACCCCAGTCGTACCGCTCCAGTAGTAGTAATGAGCAATGAGACGTCAAATCACAATGCCGCACCTTCCCAGGTGGACGAAGCAACCATTATTTCACACTTCAAATCGCCATCATCTCCTTCAAGAAAACCATGTAGTATTGCTTCTGCCATTGTTCTACCTCAAGAGGTACACATGCATCACCTTGGTACATCATGACACGTGGGACCGCATGACAGGCCATGCTCCCCCGCCCATCGCTCGGTAAAATCACCTCATTTTTACTACTTCCTCTGTATCGGTTTACAGGGCATGCACGTCGTTCTAGGTTGATAATTTAATTGGCTATATATGTGATGAACAATATATGTTTAGAAACTACATCCGCTTAAGAATCCAATGATATACTTTTTGTTAAATAGTAACTCATATTTAGTTAGTCAAATTGATGACCTAGAACTACGTGCACGCCCTATAAACCGAGACGGAGAGGGTAGTACAGTACGTATCTTTTTAGATCAATATAGTCAGGATTCACCAAGGAGAAAAACCAAGTGGTAGGCTGCTCCTGTCGTGTTGGCATAGCAACTCAAGCAGGGTCAGTCCACACACGAAATGGAGACACACTTAATAGGACCCCTTTGGCCGACATGTGGCTAATCCACCATCTTGTTCCACGTGCGATGCACCAAATTACAAATCGGAGCAGCGGTTGGAATTGGAGGCACCCCGGTCGTAGCGCCGCAGTAGTAGTAAATGAGCGATGAGTGGTCAAATCACAAAGCCCCACCTTTCCTGCATTAAGCTGGACGGACGAAGCAACCATCATGAGCATAAAGAAAAGAGAAAACCAATGATGTGTGCGGCAGCTACCTAGGGCATCCTAGGGTAAGGGCCTCCACTACAAATCCGCTTCTCCCTCGTCCTCTTGAAGAAAACTGATGATGCATGCAGTAGTAGGGTTTGTAGGACTACTACGGCGTGCGGGGCCACATCATAGTAAATAGGAGAGGGATTGAGTTCGAGTCGACGCCTTAATATGTGTGCGCGCTTGGTTTTACGGGAACGAGGTAGCATTTTGGGTTCGGGGACCAGTGGAGATATACATACAAAAAATTTTGGACGTAGGTTCGGCCGAAAGGCAATGATGCATGGGCCCTGCATTTTGATATACCCACGTCCGCATGAAATTTGCTACTCTACTCAAAACTAGTAAGGCACACATGCATTGAACGCATGAGATTTGGTGTCAAAACCCCGATTCTAAGTCACACTGATCTAGCATGTAACACATCATATCACTTTGCGGCCTCACGCACGGTATTCCCACGGGTGCCACCTTACCTGGCCCAGGACCGTTTGCACCTTTTGTCTCACATATATGATAGCGTCGCTAGCATCCATATGACAAGAACCCGGGCTGACATGACTAGCTGTGAACCCAAAGTGGCGCTAACTTACAGGGACAGCCATACATGACCCAGCAACGAACGTGCCGATCAACAACGTATGAACCCAAGTCGTAGCAAGCTACAAGGACTTAAAGGAACAACGCGTGACATTTCCACGAAGGGACAGACACATGAACAAAGAAGGACACATGCCGGCCAGCCTAAGTGTTCCGGAGCAGTAGCAAGCTACCAGGGCTCAGTGGAAGCACTAGGAGACATTTCCCGGTAAGAGAGGCTACCAAGGATAAACAACTAGGTTGTCACATCCCACACATACCAAGCATTTCAAATCATACACACAATATGCTCGATATGTGCAAATACAACATGGCATCACTACAAAACTCTACAACTCAAGTACTTTATTTAAAAGGCTCCAGAGAGCCATACATATATTTCATACAGATAGGGGTCACATGACCCGACATTCAAGTCATAAGAGCATACAAGCACAAGTGGAAGCAACTTGTCTGACTACAGAACACTAGAAAGCAAAAGGCTTGAAGAAGCCTATCTATCTACAAGGGTCCTTCACATGCTCAGGATCACCACCTGGGCATCAAGCCACTCATCAATGTCGAGGTCTACATAAAACCCTTCAGAAGGGGCGGCATTCTCTTCTGCAATAGTAATTAAGCAAACATGAGTACAAAGGTACTCAACAAGACTTACATCAGATCCTACATACATGCACATTATCAACAAAGGGATAGTGGAGTTTATTGTAGCAAGCCAGCTTTGACTCTTGGCTAAACTATCCTACGAGGCAGCATCTTGTAAATTTTTTGCGCACATGAGTCCACTACTCACCACAACAATACACTGCCGCGGATCCTCTTCCATCTTCCTATGGAAGGGCCATCCACGGCACTCACACTTGTCTTGAGGCTTTTAGTAGTTTCCATTTACTTGTCTATGAACTGTATAGGCAACCAAGTGGTCCTTTACTGTGGACGCGGCTATTCAAATAGATGATGTTAACCCTGCACGGGTGTACTTTTTCACCCACGCTTCCACCACTTATCGTCGTTTACACGACATGTACTCGACAACCTTCAAGCAGAAGCCCAACGAGGGTGTCAGCCACGGCCCGACTAAACACTCAAGCCCCTAGTCCAGGTTTATCGCTATCCAGGTTCCATCCGCAGGGAGTCCGACCGAGGTTTCCACACATGGCCCCGAATGATGTGTGCAGGGTCCCCGAGACACCAAACGGGCGCCCGGTACACCGTGACACATACCTACTGCATCATATCCCACCCCGAGGGTCAGCGCTGCGCATGGCCTCTAGTATACTACAAACACCAGAACTACTTGCAACTCCTGGACAGAGGACAAGGGCGATTAATAAGCCGAGAGGGTCCATCGTTTTCGGGCCCAATGCATGGTAGTAGCTGAATCTTAAATCACACATACAGATCTCAGTTCTTAGGGACGGTTCCAATGAAACAACCCACCATGTACTCCTACATGGCCTCTCATCGATACCTTTACTAAATCGTGTTCAACACTTCACTCTCATCACCGACATAATCATTTCACTCTAGCCCATCACCCAGATGAACCAGACCTAACACGACTCTAAGCATAGTAGGCATAGCAAGGTAGGAAACACAATCATGGCTCAATCAACTCCTACACATGCTAGTGGGTTTCATCTAGTTACTGTGGCAATGACAGGTCATGCAGAGGAAAAGGGCTCAACTACTGCAGCACTCAGCAGTTTGAAATGTTGTTGTATTAAATGTCGTAAATGAGAGCAGGAGCAAGAACATGGGATTTTATCGATATGATCAAATGGTGGTTTTGCAGGATATCCATATCAAACAAAATCAGAAACATGATAAAAAACTATGGAGAATTATTTTGGAATATATGTGATTTTTGGGAGGTGGAATCAACGCAAACGGAGGCCCACGACCTCCACTACCCACCAGGGCGTGGCCAGCCCCCCTAGCGCGTGGTGGTTCCTAGTGGGCACACCGTAAGTCGGTTGGGGCTCTTCTTCAGCCGCAATGAAGCTTATATCTGGGAAAAATCCTGTTAAAATTTCAGCGCAATCGGAGTTACGGATCACCGAGAATTTAAGAAACGGTGAAGGGACAAAAAACAGGAATGCGGAAGAGAAGAGAACAGAGAGAGATACCCAATCTCAGAGGGGCTCCTGCCCCTCTGCTGCCATGGAGGCCATGGACCAGAGGGAAAACTCTCCTACCCCATCTAGGGGTGTCCAAGGAAGAAGAAGGAGGGGGGCTCTCTCCCCCTCTCTCCCGGTGGCGCCGGAGTACCGCCGGGGCTAGGATCACGACGATCTACACCAACAACCTTGCTATGGTCAACACCACCTTTCTCCCCCTCTATGCAGTGGTGTAACCTCTCTATTCCTGCTGTAATTATCTACTTAACAATGGTGCTCAACACAATATATTATTATCCAACGATATGTGGTTATCCTATGATGTTTGAGCAGATCTGTTTTGTCCTATGGGTTGATTGATGATCATGATTGGTTTGAGTTGTATATTTTATTTTGGTGTTGTCCTATGGTTCCCTCCATGTCACGCAAGCATGAGGGATCCCCGTTGTAGGGTGTTGCAATATGTTCATGATTCGCTTATGGTGGGTGGCTAGAGCGACAGAAGTTTACGCCCGAGTAAGGGGGTTGTTGCGTATGGGAGTAAAGAGGACTTCATACTTAATGCTATGTCTGGGTTTTACCTTAGTGATCTATGGTAGTTGTGGATGCTTGCTAGAGTTATAATCATAAGTGCATATGATCCAAGTATGGAAAGCCGGTTAGCTCATGCCTCTCCCTCATATAAAATTGCAATAATGATTACCGGTCTAGTTATCGATTGCCTAGGAAAAAATCTTTCTATTGTGTTACAAAAAGCTTTCTACTGAACTACTAAATTTGTTATCTTGCACTTTATTCGTAGTTTTATTCTCGCAAAGTACTTCTAGTTTTATTCTTATTCTAGGTAAAGCGAACGTTAAGTGTCCATAGAGTTGTATCAGTGGTCGATAGAACTTGCGAGAATATAAATTCTACCTTTAGCCCATCATTGGATTCAACACTCTTATCTATGAAAAAAGCTACAATTGATCCCTTATGCTTGTGGGTTGTCAAGACCTTTTTCTGGCGCCGTTGCCGAGGAGCAATAGCGTGAGGTGAATATTCTTGTGTGTGCTTGTTTGCTTTATCACTAAGTAGTTTTTATTTTTTTCTAAGTTATTTTATATCTTTAGTTATGGATATGGAACATGAAATACCAAAATACTTAGTTGTAATTGCTACTCATGGAGATGGGGAACCTCCTAAAACCCTCGATGTTCATTATGTGAAAAATATTAAACACTACTTTGATAATCTTGAGAAAACCCCATTCAAATTGATAATGGGAGATACGTTGGATCAATGTGAATACTTTAGGGATTATCACTTGAATCGAAAAGATAAACTCTTATGGGATCAAATTGAAATTTTGCATTGGTATGCTTGGAATTTATGCTTGAGATATGATTACACTTGTTGCTCTAGGATGAAGGCTAAACACTTCCCTTTTCATGTGAATTTAATGATAATGAAACCTTGAATTCTTATGCTAATGGTATATATGATTACTATGATGTGGAACGAATATAAGAATTTGTTGCTTTTAAGGATACTTGTGAAATTAAATGTTTGTTTGAAGTGTATGAAGATTATGATGATGTTGTTTACTAATCTGAAAATTTTGTTGTACTTCAATATTTTGATGAGAACTATAAATACAATGCCAATATTGATGCCCAAGAAGAGATTAATATTTTGCGAGAATCTATGGAAGAAGAAATTGATGGCACTGTGTGCTCATTGGATGAAAAATATGATGAGTAGAGCAAAGAACAAAAGGAAGAAGAGCGGATTAGATACCTGTGCCCACCTTCTAATGAGAGTAACTCTTCAACTCACACATTGTTTAATTTCCCTTCGTGCTTACTGAAGGATGAATGCTATGATCCCGGTAATTCGTTTGAAATACCCTTTTTTTGAAATTGATGCTTGCTATGCTTGTGGCCATGATGCCAACATGAATTATGTTTATGGAGATGAACTTGCTATAGTTCCTTATATTAAGAATGAAATTGTTGCTATTGCACCCACACATGATAGTCCTATTATCTTTTTGAATTCTCCAAACTACACAATATCGGAGAAGTTTACATTTATTAAGGATTATATTGATGGGTTGTGTTTTACTATTGCACATGATAATTTTGATGAATATGATATGCATGTTCTTGCTGCTCCTACTTGCAATTAGTATGAGAGAGGAACTACGTCTCCACCTGTCTATGTTTCCAACACAATAAAATTGCAAGAAATTGTTTATACTATGCATTGGCCTTTCCTTGATGTGCATTAATTGTTCTTTTATGACATGTCGATGCATAGGAAGAGAGTTAGACTTCGTTGTTGCATGATATATGTTGGTTTGTGCTCACTACTAAATTACAAATCATTGTTAATTAAAATTGGCTTTGATACACCTTGGGATCTGGGTGGATCAATGACTTAAGCACTTTATGCCTAGTTTAATGGATTTAAAGAAAGCGTTGCCAGGGAGACAACCCGGAAGTTTTAGAGAGTCACTTTATTCTGTTGTGCGCTTTTATGAAGTTAAAAAAATAGAGAGGAACTTAAATTTTTTTCAAAAAGAGAAGCGATGCGAAGGTTATGCATTGGAGAAGGGAGGGTCGACCTTGAACACTTGTGTTCATGCTCAAGGAAACAACACACAATTTTTCATGGAAGTTTCTCACAGAAATAATTATCCCCTTGTACGAATCCATTGTATTATAAAAATAATGTGCCAAGATTTGCCTTTAGGATGATTAGATTACTTGTTTGGTATGTGCGGTGCAAAATTAGAAACTTTTGCTGTAGTGCGTGAATTTCCATTTTTTACTGGAACATGCAAAGATTCTGAATTTTTTACGTAGTACTGCTATGTAGATTTTTTATGTTTTCCTGATCTTTTAGAAATTTTGGAGTAACAGAAGTATGGTCAATGTTCATATTACTACAGACTGTTCTGTTTTTTGACAGATTCTATTTTTGATGCATTTTTTTGCTTGTTTTGATGAAACTATGGATTGTATCAGTGATATAAGCCATGGAAAGTTAGAATACAGTAGGTGTAATGCAAAAATAAAATATGAATGGGTTTGCAGTAGTACTTAAAGTAGTGATTTTCTTTATTATACCAATTGATCTCACGAGGGTTTTGTTAAGTTTTGTGTGGATGAAACGTTCGAAGATCGAGGAGGTCTCAATATGAGGAGAAGGAGGAGAGGCAAGACTTCAATCTTGGGGATGCCCAAGGCACCCCAAGTAAATATTCAAGGAGACTCAAGCGTCTAAGCTTTGGGATGCCCCGTAAGGCATCCCATCTTTCTTCAACAAGTATCGGTATGTTTTGGTTTTTGTTTTGTTCACATGAAATTCTTGGAGTGTCTCGTGTGTTAGTTTTCACTTTTCTTCAATGCACCATGCTGGTATGAGATAGTCCTTGGTTGATTTATAGAATGCTCATTGCACTTCACTTATATCTTTTGAGTATGGCTTTATAGAATGCTTCATGTGCTTCACTTATATCATTTGAAGTTTGGATTGCATGTTTCTCTTTTTATAGAAAACCGTTATTTGTAGAATGCTCTTTTGCTTCACTTATATTTATTAGAGCATGGTCATGGTCTTTTGTAGAAAGAATTAAACTCTCTTGCTTCACTTATATCTATTTAGAGAGTCAATGGGAATTGGTCATTAACATGGTTAGTCATAAAATACTACATAAAACTTGTAGATCACTGAATATGATATGTTTGATTCCTTGCAATAGTTTTGCGATATAGAGATGATAATATGTGGGAGGTACTAGTGAGTGATTGTGGTTAGTAAGAATATCGGTGTAAGGTTTGTGATTCCCGAAGCATGCACGTATAGTGTCTAGTTATGCTAAAAATTTGGAGCATGACTTATTATTGATTGTCTTCCTTATGAGTGAATGACTAATGTGAGTCCATGGATTATACACACTCTTACCTTGCCGCAATTTGCTAGCCTCTTCAGTGCCGTGCATTGCCCTTTCTCACATCGAGAGTTGGTGCAAATTTTTCCGGTGCATCCAAAACCCGTGATATGATACGCTCTATCACACATAAGCCTCGTTATATCTTCCTCAAAACAGCCACCGTACCTACCTATTATGGCATTTCCATAGTCATTCCGAGATATATTTCCATGCAACTTCCATCATCATCATATACATGACTTGAGCATTCATTGTCATATTGCTTTGCATGATCGTAAGATAGCTAGCATAATATTTTCATGGCTTGTCCATTTTTTGATATCCTTGTTATGCTAGATCATTGCACATCCTGGTACACTGCCAGAGACATTCATATAGAGTCATATTGTTTTAGGTATCGAGTTGTGATTTTTATTTCTTTCGAGTTGTAAGTAAATAGAAGTGTGATGATCATCATTATTCATTATTACAGCATTGTCCAGTGAGGAAAAGATGATGGAGATTATAATTGCCCCACAACTCAGGATGAGACTTCAGACAAAATTTTAAAAAAGGAAAAAAGAGAGGCCAAAAAGAGCCCAAGAAAAAAGGAAATAAAAAAGGAAAAAAAGAGAAAAAAATGAGATAAAAAGAGAGAAGGGGCAAATGTTTACTATCCTTTCCACACTTGTGTTTCAAAGTAGCACCATGTGTTTCATGTAGAGACTCTCCTATGTAGTCACTTTCATATACTAGTGGGAATTTTTTATTATAGAACTTGGCTTGTATATTCTGATTATTGGCTTCCTCAATTGCCCGAGGTTTGCAAGCAAGCAAGTTGGATGCACAACCACTTAGTTTTAATGTTGAGCTTTCATACACTAATAATTCTTAGTGCATTCGTTGCATGGCAATCCCTACTCCTCGCATTGGGCATCTCCATAGCCCGTTGATTAGCCGCGTCGATGTGAGACTTTCTTACTTTTTTGTCTTCTCTATGTTTACCCCTATCATCATACTGGCTCTATTCCACCCATAGTGCTATGTCCATGGGTTGCGCTCATGTATTGCATGGGGTTGAAAAAGCTGAAGCGCGTTAAGAAGTATGAACCAATTGCTTAGCTTTTCATCACGGTTGTGCGTGATAAATACTTTATGTTAAGAAGATGGAACATGACAAGACTATATGATTTTGTAGGGATAACTTTCTTTAGCATTGATATTTTGAAAGACATGATTGTTTATTGGGAGACCTGAGTATTGATGTATTTATTTCAAATTATAGACTATTGCTTTGAATCACACATGTCTTAATATTCATGCCATGCTTAGATATATGATCAAGATTATGTTAGGTAGCATTCCACATAAAAAAATCCTTTTTCTCATTTACCTACTCGAGATGAGCAGGAATTAAGCTTGGGGATGCTGATATGTCTCTGGACTATTTGTACGTCCATTTTGCATTATGCTTTTATATCAATATTTATTGCATTATGGGTTGTCATTACACATTATATCTCAATACTTATGGCTACTCTCTCTTATTTTACAAGGTTTACCATGAAGAGGGGGAATGCCGGCAGCTGGAATTCTGGCTGGAAAAGGAGCAAACATTGGAAACCTATTCTGCACAACTCCAAAAGTCCTAAAACTCCACGAAACAACTTTTTGGATTTATTAAGAATTTATGAGCGAAAGAAATATGCCAGGGGGCCCACACCCTGTAGGGCGCGGTCCCCTATCTCCCGGGCCCCCTGGTGGGCCTCCGGCGTCCATCTTCTGCTATATAATCACGTTTACCCTGGAAAAAATCACGGGCAAGCTTACAGGACGAAACTCCGCCGCCACGAGCCGGAACCTTGGCGGAATCAATCTAGGGCTCTGGCGGAGCTGTTCTGCCGGGGACACTTCCCTCCGGGAGGGGGAAATCATCACCAACGTCATCACCAATGATCCTCTCATCGGGAGGGGGTCAATCTCCATCAACATCTTCACCAGCACCATCTCCTCTCAAAACCCTAGTTCATCTCTTGTATCCAATCTTGTATCAAAACCACAAATTGGTACCTGTGGGTTGCTAGTAGTGTTGATTGCTCCTTGTAGTTGATGCTGATTGGTTTACTTGGTGGAAGATCATATGTTCAGATCCTTTATGCATATTATTACTCCTCTGATAATGAACATGAATATGCTTTGTGAGTAGTTACGTTTGTTCTTGAGGACATGGGTGAAGTCTTGCTATTAGTAGTCATGTGAATTTGGTATTCTTTCGATATTTTGATGAGATGTATGTTGTCTTTCCTCTAGAGGTGTTATGTGAACGTGGACAACATGACACTTCACCATTATTTGTGCCTAGAGGAAGGCATAGGGAAGTAATAAGTAGATGATGGGTTGCTAGAGTGACAGAAGCTTAAACCCTAGTTTATGCGTTGCTTCGTTAGGGGTTGATATGGACCCATATGTTTAATGCTGTGGTTAGGTTTACCTTAATACTCCTTTTTGTAGTTGCGGATGCTTGCAATAGGGGTTAATCATAAGTGGGATGCTTGTCCAAGTTAGGGCAGTACCCAAGTGTCGGTCCACCCACATATCAAATTATCAAAGTACCGAACGCGAATCTTATGAATGTGATGAAAACTAGCTTGACGATAATTCCCAATGTGTCCTCGGGAGCTCCTTCCTCATTATTAGAATTTGTCCAGGCTTATCCTTGCTACATAAAGGATTGGGCCACCTTGCTGCACTTTATTTACTTTATTTACTTTTTGCTCATTACTATTTATCTTATCACAAAACTATCTATCACCTGCTATTTTAGTGCTTGCAGAGAAAACCTTACTAAAAACCGCTTATCATTTCCTTCTGCTCCTCGTTGGGTTCGACACTCTTACTTATCGAAAGGACTACGGTAGATCCCTTACACTTCCGGGTCATCAAGACTCTTTTCTGGCGCCGTTGCCGGGGAGAGTAGCGCTTTTGGTGAGTGGAACTTGGTAAGGAAACATTTATATAGTGTGCTGAAATTTTCTGTTACTTGTCACTATGGAAACTAATCCTTTGAGGGCCTTGTTTGGGGTATCTTCTCCCCAACCAGAAGATCAAAGAGATGCTCCTCAACCTACTGAACCTTATGAAAATATTCACTTTGAGATTCCTTCGGGTATGATAGAAAAACTGCTAGCTAATCCTTTTGCAGGAGATGGAACATTGCATCCCAATTTACACCTTATCTTTGTGGATGAAGTTTGTGGATTATTTAAGCTTGCAAGTATCCCCGATGATGTTGTCAAAAGGAAGGTCTTCCCTTTATCTTTGAAGGGAGATGCAATGACATGGTATAGGCTATGTGATGATACGAGATTTTGGAATTATTATCGACTGAAGTTGGAATTTCACCAGAAGTTCTATCCTATGCATCTTGTTCATCGTGATCATAATTACATATATAATTTTTGGCCTCGGGAAGGAGAAAGCATTTCTCAAGCTTGGGGGAGGCTTAAGTCAATGTTATATTCATGCCCCAATCATGAGCTCTCTCGGGAAATGATTATTCAGAATTTTTATGCTCGGCTTTCTCTTGATAATCGCAACCTGCTCGATACTTCCTGTGTTGGTTCCTATATGCTGAAGACTATTGATTTCAAATGGGACTTATTGGAAAGAATTAAATGCAACTCTGAAGATTGGGGTTCCGACGATGGTAAGGAGTCAGGTATGACACCTAAGTTCGATTGTGTTAAATCTTTTATGGATACCGATGCTTTCCGTGGATTTAGCTCTAAGTATGGACTTGACTCTGAGATAGTAGCTACTTTTTGTGAAACTTTTGCTACTCACGTTGATCTCCCTAAAGAGAAGTGGTTTAAATATAATCCTCTTGTTGAAGTGAAAGTAGTTGCACCTATTATAGTCAAAGAAAAGACTACTACATATAGTGATCCTATTATTCCTACTACTTATGTCGAAAAACCTCCTTTTCCTGTTAGGATAAAAGATCATGTTAAAGCTTTGACTGTTGTTCGTAAGAGTAATACTAGGACCTATACACCTCTTGAGCAAATTAATGTTGAACCTGGTATTGCTATGATTAAAGATCTCTTGGATGAGGACTTAGATGGGCATGTTATCTCTTTCTTGGGTGAAACTGCTAATATTGCTAGACCCGATACTAAGACACGTAGACCTGTTGTAGGCACGCCTGTTATTTCTGTTAAAATAGGAGCTCATAGTTATCATGGCTTATGTGATATGGGTGCTAGTGCTAATGCAATACCTTATGATCTTTATAAAGAAAATATGCACGATATTGCACCCGTTGAATTAGAAGACATTGATGTTACTATTAAGCTTGCTAATAGGGACAGCATTAAACCTATTGGGATTGTTAGAGATGTTGAAGTCTTGTGTGGGAAGATTAAATACCCTGCTTATTTTCTTGTTCTTGGTTCCCCACAAGATGATTTTTGTCCCATTATTTTTGGTAGACCCTTCTTGAATACTGCTAGTGCTAAGATTAATTGTGAAAAGAATGTTGTCACTGTTGGCATAGATGGTATGTCTCATGAGTTTAATTTTTCTAAGTTTAGTAGACAACCTCGTGAAAGGGAACCACCTAGTACGGAAGAAATTATTGGTCTTGCTTCCATTGCTGTTCCTCCAACTGATCCGTTAGAACAATATTTGTTAGACCATGAAAATGATATGTTTATGAAGGAAAGGGAATAAATAGATGAAGTGTTCCTTAAACAAGAACCTATGCTAAAACATAACCTTCCCGTTGAAATTCTTGGGGATCCCCCTCCACCCAAGGGTGATCCCGTGTTCGAACTCAAACCTTTACCTGATAATCTCAAATATGCTTATCTTGATGAAAAAGAAATATATCATGTTATTATTAGTGCTAACCTTTCAGAGAAAGAAGAAGAAAGATTATTGAAAACTCTGAAGAAGCACCGAGCTGCTATTGGATATAGTCTGGACGATCTTCTGGGTATTAGTCCCACGTTATGTCAACACAAAATTTCAGTGGAGAAAGATGCCAAACCAGTTAGAGATCCTCAACAACGATTAAACCCCAAAATGAAGGAAGTGGTAAGAAAGGAGATTCTAAAACTCCTTGAGGCAGGTATTATTTATCACGTTGCTGATAGTGAATGGGTAAGCCCTGTCCATTGTGTCCCTAAAAAGGGAGGTATTACCGTTGTTCCTAATGACAAAGATGAATTGATCCCGCAAAGAATTATTACAGGCTATAGGATGGTAATTGATTTCCGTAAGTTAAATAAAGCTACTAAGAAAGATCATTACCCTTTACCTTTCATTGATCAAATGCTAGAAAGGCTATCCAAACACACACATTTTTGCTTTCTAGATGGTTATTCTGGCTTCTCTCAAATACCTGTGTCCGCGAAGGATCAATCTAAAACTACTTTTACTTGCCCTTTTGGTACGTTTTCTTATAGACGTATGCCTTTTGGTTTATGCAATGCACCTACTACCTTTCAAAGATGCACGATGGCTATATTCTCTGATTTTGTGAAAAATATGTGAGGTATTCATGGATGATTTCTCCGTCTATGGATCCTCTTTTGATGATTGTTTGAGCAACCTTGATCGACTTTTGCAGAGATGCGAAGACACTAGTCTCGTCCTGAATTGGGAGAAGTGTCACTTTATGGTTAATGAAGGCATTGTCTTGGGGCACAAGATCTCCGAGAGAGGTATTGAAGTTGATAAAGCCAAAGTTGATGCTATTGAAAAAATGCCATGTCCCAAGGACATAAAAGGTATAAGAAGTTTCCTTGGTCATGCCGGCTTTTATAGGAGGTTTATTAAGGACTTTTCTAAAATCTCTAGGCCTCTAACTAATTTATTGCAAAAAGATATTCCTTTTGTCTTTGATGATGATTGTGTAGAAGCATTTGAAACACTTAAGAAAGCTTTGATCACTGCACCTATTGTTCAGCCACCTGATTGGAATTTACCTTTTGAAATAATGTGCGATGCTAGTGATTATGTTGTAGGTGCTATTTTAGGGCAAAGAGTCGATAAGAAATTGAATGTTATCTAGTATGCTAGTAAGACTCTTGATACTGCCCAGAGAAATTATGCTACTACTGAAAAAGAGTTCTTAGTAGTTGTGTTTGCATGTGATAAGTTTAGACCTTATATTGTTGATTCCAAAGTTACTATTCACACTGATCATGCTACTATTAAATATCTTATGGAAAAGAAAGATGCTAAGCCTAGACTCATTAGATGGGCTCTCTTGCTCCAAGAATTTGACTTGCATATTATTGATAGAAAGGGAGCTGAGAACCCCGTTGCAGACAACTTGTCTAGGTGAGAGAATGTTCTTGATAACCCACTGCCTATTAATGATAGTTTTCCTGATGAACAATTAGCGGTTGTCAATGCTTCTCGTACTGCTCCTTGGTATGCTGATTATGCTAATTACATTGTTGCTAAATATATACCGCCTAGTTTCACATACCAGCAAAAGAAAAAGTTCTTTTATGATTTAAGACATTACTTCTGGGATGATCCACGCCTTTATAAAGAAGGAGTAGATGGTATTATTAGACGTTGTGTGCCTGAGCATGAATAGAAACAAATCCTTTTTTTGACTATAAACAGTAGGGTAAAACCCCACTGCAATTTTATATATATATAAAGCAAATAAACAAGAAGTCATACAGGCTTGAGGTAAGCCTATAGAAAGAAAACTAAAAAACTAGAAACTAGAGACTAAAAAAGAAAGAAAAAACTAGGCTAAGAAAAAAAGAAAATTACAGCCGGGCCTCAAGCCAAAGATTGAAATGACTCTCATGCTTTTTCTTCATTCTGAACCTTAAAAGCTTTAGCTCCTCCAGGAAAATGAACTTCCATCCTTGAAAAGATGGAGCAATGTTTTCGAAAATTTTGTTGTTTCTGGTTATCCAGATGGCCCATGCACCAAGAATGATGATCTCCATGTAGAAGGGGTAATTTAGCTTGTCCTTTAGATCTTGGAATACTTCCAGCACTGATAGATTTGGTGTTCTTGTTGGACAAATAAAGTCCCAGCATTGTTGCACAAATGGGCATCCCCAAAAAAGATGATGAAGTGTTTCCTCCTGTTGACAGTCACTAACTGCACAGTTGTATGCTTCCAGAACAAAATTCTTCCTTCTCAGCAGGTTTCTTGTGTTAACTCTGTCATGAAGTAGTTGCCAGAAAAAAACTTTGTGTTTTGGCTGACATGAACTTTGCCAGATCCAGTTGAAATGAGGAGGTGTTTGCTTGTGACCTATTAACACTTTATATGCTTTGATGGATGAGTATATTTCATTTCCCCAGATATAAGTCCATGTGTCTAAAGATCCCAGAAATTCAGATTGCCTCATAGAGATGCAAATGTCCTCCATGTCTAAGAATTCCTCATATGCCTCTGTTGTTAATGGTAGGAAGAAAAGATCTTGAAGGTATTCTGTCTGCAATACCTGCTGTATGTTCAACTGAGGATTTTTCACAAAGGAGTATAGGTGATGGAATTTGTGTTTGAGTATAGCATGGTGCCATAGATCATCCCAAAAAGAAGCATTGACCCCATCTCCCACATTACATCTAGCAATAGCTTTGTAATAGTCCAGAAGTGCTAAGTTTGATTTCCACCAAAAAGAACCCACCATGTTGTCACCTAGCAATTTCCCATCACTGTAGTAGGTTTCCCAAATCAAGTTGACCCATGGTATGTCATGTCTGTTGAAAAATTTATGCAAATTCTTCATTAGCAGGAATTTATTATGGGTATATATATCCAAAACACCTAGTCCTCCCTGATCTTTGGGTCTGCACACAGTGGTCCAAGCAACTAAAGCAGGTCTACGGTCTTCCATGTCTGGGCCTCTCCAAAGACAGTGTCTAAGGTATTTTACTATCTGCTTCTTAATTGTGATTGGGATATCCAGACATGACATGAAGACAATTGCCAAAGAAGTTAGCACTGACTTGACCAACAGCAATTTACCTGCCTGGAATTAGCATAACAGGAACAAATCCTACGCAAGTGTCACTCTGAATCTTATGGAGGACACCACGCTGGAGATAGAACTGCACACAAGGTATTACAGTCTGGTTTTTATTTGCCTACTCTCTTCAAAGATGCTCGTAAGTTTGTCTTATCTTGTGATGAATGTTAAAGAATAGGTAACATTAGCAGACGTCAAGAAATGCCTATGAATTATTCTCTTGTTATTGAACCGTTTGATGTTTGGGGCTTTGATTATATGGGACCTTTTCCTGCCTCCAATAGTTATACACACATTTTAGTTGCTGTTGATTACGTTACTAAGTGGGTAGAAGCTATTCCAACTAGTAGTGCTGATCATAACACTTCTATTAAAATGCTTAAAGAAGTTATTTTTCCGAGGTTTGGAGTCCCTAGATATCTTATGACTGATGGTGGTTCACACTATATTCATGGTGCTTTCCCTAAGATGCTTGCTAAGTATGATGTGAATCATAGAATCGTGTCTCCTTATCACCCGCAGTCTAGTGGTCAAGTAGAGTTGAGCAATAGAGAGCTCAAATTAATTTTGCAAAAGACTGTGAATAGATCTAGAAAGAATTGGTCCAAAAAACTTGATGATGCATTATGGGCCTATAGAACTGCATACAAAAATCCTATGGGTATGTCTCCATATAAGATGGTTTATGGAAAAGCATGTCATTTACCTCTCGAACTTGAACATGAAGCATATTGGGCTATTAAAGAGCTCAATTATGACTTCAAACTTGCCGGTGAGAAGAGGTTGTTTGATATTAGCTCACTTGATGAATGGAGATCCCAAGCATATGAGAATGCCAAGCTTTTCAAAGAAAAAGTCAAACGCTAGCATGATAAGAGGATACAAAAGTGTGAGTTTAACGTGGGAGATTATGTGTTATTATTCAACTCTTGTTTAAGATTTTTTTTTGTAGTAAAACTTCTCTCAAAATGGGAAGGTCCCTACGTTATCGAGGAGGTCTATCGTTCTGGTGCTATAAAAATCAACAACTTCGAAGGCACAAATCCGATGGTGGTTAACGGTCAAAGAATTAAACATTATATTTCAGGTAATCGTATCAATGTTGAAACTAATATTATTGAAACCATAACCCCCGAGAAATACATAAGAGACACTTTCCCGAAACGTTCCAGACTCCGAAAAGGCATAGGTACGTGGTACCGTAAGTAAACCGACTCCAAAACAACTCTAATGGCAATTTTTATCAGTTTTGGATTATTTAAGAATTTTAGG
>NC_041393.1:120736377-120741853 GCF_002162155.2 Triticum dicoccoides | reverse complement strand
CTCATGAGCACCTCGTGTGCCTTCCGGACTCCGTTTTCTTGTATGTTACGTACTTTGGTCGGTAAAAATTCATTATATATACTCCTGAAGGTCTTGACCACCGTATCACGCAAATATCTTCTGTTTTCGTTTCGAGTTGTTCCTGTTGCAGATTTCGAAAAAAATGGCATCCCAAGATTCGGAGGGAGAGAGCTACATGGCTGATTATATTGCAAATCCAAAAGTATATGGGGATGTGGAACATTATGGTTGGACCACAGAGGAAGAAGAAGACTATGATCCAAAGAGGAAGGAGGAGACAAGCTCCAATGAAGAGGACGATCTATTGCCTAAACCGTGTGATATGCATGTGGAGTTCAAGAACTCAAGCCTCCCTAAGGTCCAATCTATCCCACCACATTTTTTGCAGGACACCAAGGCAGTACTATGCAAAAAAATAATTAAACTTGAGCTCGAGAATGAAGATCTGAGGGAGGAAAATTTTAGCCTCAGACGCAAGCTAGAGAAGAAAAATGCAACAATTCCACCGTCATCATCACCACCTCCATCACCTCCGAGGAAATAATCACATGGGTATGGGCACTCCCCTTGGCAACTACCAAGCTTGGGGGAGGTGCCCCGGTATCGTATCACCATCACACTCCTATCTTTACCGCTTTATTTAGTTCGATCCTTTTAGTAGTATCTTTATCTAGTAGATTGAAGTTTTGATATCAAGTAGTTTTGAGTTTTGCTTTGTGATCTCTTTATGTAAGCGAGTCCGTGTGCTATCTATAATAAAGATTAGTGTTTAGTCAAGGGCTTTTCTATGTTGCCATGATCTTGAGAAAGTAGAAAGAACAAAGAGTTCATATTGATCTTATGGGTAGTGATAACTTCACACATAGAAGTATGAGGCATAAAAATTGTTGAGAGTTGATGAATGTAGCCTTGGTCATTGTTGCAATTAATAGGTAGTGATAAGGAAAGAGGGGTTCACATATAGATATATTATCTTGGACATCTTTTATGATTGTGAAGCACTCATTAAGTATGACATGCTAAAAGAGTTGATGTTGGACAAGGAAGACAACGTAATGGTTTATGTTTTCTGACATCTCAGTTAAAGTATATTGTCATTGACCTTCCAAACATGTTGAGATTGCCTTTCCCCCTCTTACTAGCCAAATTCCTCGCACCAAGTAGAGATACTACTTGTGCTTCCAAATATCTTCAAACCCAGTTTTGCCATGAGAGTCCACCATACCTACCTATGGATTGAGTAAGATCCTTCAAGTAAGTTGTCATCGGTGCAAGCAATAAAAAATTGCTCTCTAAATATGTGTGACTTATTAGTGCAGAGAAAATAAACTTTGTACGAACTTGTTGTGGAAGTAATAAAAGCGACGGATTGCATAATAAAGGTCCACATACAAGGGGCAATATAAAGTGACGTTCTTTTGCATTAAGATTCTGTGCATCAACCCTAAACGCGCATGACAACCTCTGCTTCCCTCTGCGAAGGGCCTATCTTTTACTTTATGTTTTTACTTTATGCTTGAGTCAAGGTGATCCTCTCCTTTCCCCTTTTTCATTTTATCCTTTAGCAAGCTCCTCGTGTTTGAAAGATCATGATACATATATCCAATTGGATGTAAGTTGGCATAGGCTATTATTGTTGACATCACCTAAAGGTGAATACGTCGGGAGGCAACACAATAAGCCCCTGTCTTTCTCAGTGTCCGGCTGAAACTCTATAACCACAATTATTGCGTGAGTGTTAGCAATTATGGGCGACTACGAGATAGTTGAGTGTGAGAGATTGTTGAAAAGCTTTATTATTGACTCTTTCTGATGTTACGATAAATTGCAATTTCTTCAATGACTGAGATTATAGTTTGTTAGTTCCCAATGAAGTTTATGAACCATACTTGACATTGTGAATTGCTTATTACTTGAGCATGGGAAATCATGTGACAAAATCTATATATGTTAGTGTTATTAGAATGATCATGATGCCCTCATGTTCGTACTTTATTTTTATCGACACCTCTATCTCTAAACATGTGTACATATTTTTCGATTTCGGCTTCCGCTTGAGGACAAGCGAGGTCTAAGCTTGGGGGAGTTGATACGTCCATTTTGCATCATGCTTTTATATCAACATTTATTGCATTATGGGCTATCATTACACATTATATCTCAATACTTATGGCTATTCTCACCATGAAGAGGGGGAATGCCGGCAGCTGAAATTCTGGCTAGAAAAGGAGCAAACGTTGGAAACATATTCTGCACAACTCCAGAAGTCCTGAAACTCCACGAAACAACTTTTTGGATTTATTAAGAATTTATGAGCGAAAGAAATAGGCCAGGGGGCCCACACCCTATCCAGGAGACAGGGGGCGCGCCCACCCCTGTAGGGCGCGGCCCCCTATCTCCTGGGCCCCCTGGTGGGCCTCCAGCGTCCATCTTCTGCTATATCATCACGTTTACCCTGGAAAAAATCATGGGCAAGCTTACGGGATGAAACTCTACCGCCACGAGGCGGAACCTTGGCGGAATCAATCTAGGGCTCTGGCGGAGCTGTTCTGCCGGGGACACTTCCCTCCGGGAGGGGGAAATCATCACCAAAGTCATCACCAACGATCCTCTCATCGGGAGGGGGTCAATCTCCATCAACATCTTCACCAGCACCATCTCCTCTCAAAACCCTAGTTCATATCTTGTATCCAATCTTGTATCAAAACCACAAATTGGTACCTGTGGGTTGCTAGTAGTGTTAATTACTCCTTGTAGTTGATGCTAATTGGTTTACTTGGTGGAAGATCATATGTTCAAATCCTTTATGCATATTATTACTCCTCTGATTATGAACGTGAATATGCTTTGTGAGTAGTTACGTTTGTTCCTGAGGACATGGGTGAAGTCTTGCTATTAGTAGTCATGTGAATTTGGTATTCGTTCGATATTTTGATGAGATGTATGTTGTCTTTCCTCTAGTGGTGTTATGTGAACGTCGACTACATGACACTTCACCATTATTTGGGCCTATAGGAAGGCATAGGGAAGTAATAAGTAGATGATGGGTTGCTAGAGTGACAGAAGCTTAAACCCTAGTTTATGCGTTGCTTCGTTAGGGGTTGATATGGACCCATATGTTTAATGTTGTGGTTAGGTTTACCTTAATACTCCTTTTTGTAGTTGCGGATGCTTGCAATAGGGGTTAATCATAAGTGGGATGCTTGTCCAAGTTAGGGCAGTACCCAAGTGCCGGTCCACCCACATATCAAATTATCAAAGTACCGAACGCGAATCTTATGAACGTGATGAAAACTAGCTTGACGATAATTCCCAATGTGTCCTCGGGAGCTCCTTCCTCATTATTAGAATTTGTCCAGGCTTATCCTTTGCTACATAAAGGATTGGGCCACCTTGCTGCACTTTATTTACTTTATTTACTTTTTGCTCGTTACTATTTATCTTATCACAAAACTATTTATCACCTACTATTTCAGTGCTTGCAGATAAAACCTTACTGAAAACCGCTTATCATTTCCTTCTGCTCCTCGTTGGATTCGACACTCTTACTTATTGAAAGGACTACGATAGGTCCCCTACACTTGTGGGTCATTACATATCTATAATTTTTTATCATTCCATGCCAATATTATACAACTATTATATACTTTTGGCAACATTTTATATTATGTTTTGGGACTAACATATTGATCCAGTGCCGAGTGTCAGTTCCTGTTTGTTGCATGTTTTTTGTTTTGCAGAATATCCATATGAAGAAAGTCCAAACGCGATAAAAATTTACAGAGAATTATTCTGGAATATATGTGATTTTTGGGAGGTGGAATCAACGGAAACGGAGGCCCGCAGCCTCCACTACCCACCAGGACGCGGCCAGCCCGCCTGGCACATGGTGGTGCCTAGTGGCCACACTGTAAGTCCGTTGGGGCTCATCTTTGGCTGCAAGGAAGCTTATATCCGAGAAAAATCGTGTTAAAATTTCAGTGCAAACGGAGTTACAAATCTCAGGGAATTTAAGAAATGGTGAAGGGCCAGAAAACAGGAACACGAAACAGAAGAGAACAGAGAGAGAGATCCAATCTCGAAGGGACTCCCACCCCTCCGCCGCCATGGAGGCCATGGACCAGAGGGGGAACTCTCCTCCCGTCTAGGATGAGGCCAAGGAAGGAGGAGGGCTCTCTCCCCCTCTCTCCCGGTGGCATGAGAGTGCCGCCGAGGCTAGGATCATGACGGCGATCTACACCAACAACCTTGCTACTGTCAACACCAACTTTCTCCCCCTCTATGCAGCTGTGTAACCTCTCTATTCCCACTGTAATTCTCTACTTAAACATGGTGATCAACACTATATATTATTATCCAATGATATGTGGTTATCCTATGATGTTTGAGTAGATTTGTTTTATCCTATGGGTTGATTGATGATCATGATTGGTTTGAGTTGTATATTTTATTTTGGTGTTGTCCTATGGTGCCCTTCATGTCGCACAAGCGTGAGGTATCTCCGTTGTAGGTTGTTGCAATATGTTCATGATTCGCTTATGGTGGGTGGCTAGAGTGACAGAAGCTTACGCCCGAGTAAGGCGGTTGTTGCGTATGGGAGTAAAGAGGACTTGATACTTAATGCTATGGTTGGGTTTTACCTTAATGATCTTTGGTAGTTGCGGATGCTTGCTAGAGTTTCAATCATAAGTGCATATGATCCAAGTACGGAAAGTATGTTAGCTCATGCCTCTCCCTCATATAAAATTGCAATAATGATTACCGGTCTAGTTATCGATTGCCTAGGGACAAATCTTTACCTTGTGTTACAAAAAGCCTTCTACTAAACTATTAAATTTATTATCTTGCAATTTATTCATAGTTTTATTCTTGCAAAGTATTTCTAGTTTTATTCTTGTTTTAGGTAAAGCGAATGTTAAGTGTGCGTAGAGTTGTATAGGTGGTCGATAGAACTTGAGAGTATAAATTATACCTTTAGCTCCTCATTGGGTTCGTCACTCTTATTTATCAAAAAAACTACAATTGATCCCCTATACTTGTGGGTTATCAACTATGCTTACTAAATTTTAAGGCCTCACAATCAATTGAGGTATCTAATTTTGACCGGGTCAACAATCTCTCAAGCTCTCCCATTCAATTCTTTTATTTCACTACATTCCCTAATTTTGAAGCTCTTTCATTCAACTGAGGTATTCAATTTTGGATTTGGTTTGCGATCCTGACCGGGCCAACAAATTTTTGAATCAATCAGCAGCAACCAGCCTATAAAAATATATCAATCCCGCACATCTCCAACCACCTTGAGAAAAGAAGCGCCACCATGTGATAGTGTAGCTCCAATATAGTACATGCAACCATCGACAAAAAACCCACATAAATATAGGTTGGTTAGCGGATAGTATAAAATCTCACCATGAAAGGACCACCAAATAACTGCATTATAAATGAAAATAAA
>NC_041393.1:120698683-120736104 GCF_002162155.2 Triticum dicoccoides | reverse complement strand
AGGGAGTCCTGGATAAGGGGGTATCCGGACAGCCGGACTATATGCTTTGTCCGGACTGTTGGACTATGAAGATACAAGATTGAAGACTTCGTCCCGTGTCCGGATGGGACTCTCCTTGGAGTGGAAGGCAAGCTTGACGATTCGTATGTAGATCTCCTTCTCTGTAACTGACTCTGTGTAACCCTAGCCCGCTCCGGTGTCTATATAAACCGGAGGGTTTAGTCTGTAGGACACAACAACAATCATACCATAGGCTAGCTTCTAGGGTTTAGCCTCTCTGATCTCATGGTAGATCAACTCTTGTAATACTCATATCATCAAGATCAATCAAGCAGAAAGTAGGGTATTACCTCCATCGAGAGGGCCCGAACCTGGGTAAACATCGTGTCCCCAGTCTCCTGTGACCATTAGCCTTAGACGCACAGTTTGGGACCCCCTACCATAGATCCGTCAGTTTTGACACCGACATTGGTGCTTTCATTGAGAGTTCCTCTGTGTCGTCGCTGTAAGGATCGATGGCTTCTCCAACCTTCAACAACTCTGTCTAGGGTGAGACTTTTCCCCCCGGACAGATTTTTATGTTTGGCGGCTTCACACTGCGGGCCAACTCGCTTGGCCATCTAGAGCAGATCGATAGCTATGCCCCTGGCCGTCAGGTCAGGTTCGGGAACCTAAACTACACTGCCGGTATCCGCGGATACTTGATCTTCGATGGATTCAAGCCCATGTCAGGAGCGCCAAACGATCGCCACGCACAGGACTTAGATCTGCCGTCGGACAATATTCAGAATATCGCACCTGCTACTTCTCCAGACTTTGATCCGGAGAAAATTGTGCCTACCGAGGACAGACGGATGGACACCACCCCGGAAGCCGCACACTCATCGGTGTTAGGGCCGAATGCAGACTCCTCTCCCAGGGAAATCTGTATCTCCGGACCCCCGGACCTGTACCCGGGCGTGGGCTCCAAACCGCATGCATCCGGACCCATCGAGTCCTATTGGGCTCCAGTAATGGAATTCACCGCCGCGGATATCTTCCAGGACTCCCCCTTCGATGATGTCCTAAATTCGTTAAAATCTCTCTCTTTATCAGGAGACTCTTGGTCGGAATATATCCGGCCCGTGTGGGATACGAAGGACGAAGAAAATCGCAACCCACCCACCACCCACTTTATAGCCACTGTAGATGACCTAACATACATGATTGACATCGACTCCGACAACATCGTGAAGGAAATATGCCCTAGAGGCAATAATAAAGTTATTATTTATTTCCTCATATCATGATAAATGTTTATTATTCATGCTAGAATTGTATTAACCGGAAACATGATACATGTGTGAATACATAGACAAACATAAAGTCACTAGTATGCCTCTACTTGACTAGCTCATTAATCAAAGATGGTTATGTTTCCTAACCATGGACATGTGTTGTCATTTGATTAATGGGATCACATCATTAGGAGAATGATGTGATTGACATGACCCATTCCGTTAGCCTAGCACTTGATCATTTAGTATGTTGCAATTGCTTTCTTCATGACTTATACAAAGTTCCTGCAACTATGAGATTGTGCAATCACGTTTACCGGAAGAACACTTTGTGTGCTACCAAACGTCACAACGTAACTGGGTGATTATAAAGGTGCTCTACAGGTGTTTCCGAAGGTGCATGTTGGGTTGGCATAATTCGAGATTAGGTTTTGTCACTCTGATTGTCGGAGAGGTATCTCTGGGCCCTCTCGGTAATACTCATCACCTAATCCTTGCAAGCATTATAACTAATGAGTTAGTTATAAGATGATGTGTTACAGAACGAGTAAAGAGACTTGCCGGTAACGAGACTGAACTAGGTATTGGATACCGACGATCAAATCTCGGGCAAGTAACATACCGATGACAAAGGGAACAACGTATGTTGTTATGCGGTTTGACCGATAAAGATCTTCGTAGAATATGTAGGAACCAATATGGGCATCCAGGTTCCGCTATTGGTTATTGACCGAGAATAGTTCTAGGTCATGTCTACATAGTTCTCGAACCCGTAGGGTCCGCACGCTTAACGTTACGATGACAGTTTTATTATGAGTTTACAAGTTTTGATGTACCGAAGTTTGTTCGGAGTCCCGGATGTGATCACGGACATGACGAGGAGTCTCGAAATGGTCGAGACATAAAGATTGATATATTGGACGACTATATTCGGACACCAGAAGTGTTCCGGGTGATTTCGGAGAAAACTGGAGTGCCGGAGGGTTACCGGAACCCCCCCGGAGAGTTAATGGGCCACATGGGCCTTAGTGGGAAGAGAGAGGGGCGGCCAGGAAAGGCCGTACGCCCCCTCTCCCTCTGGTCCGAATTGGACTAGGAGGGGGGGCGGCGCCCCCCTCTTTCCTTCCCCTCCTCTCCCCCTTCCTTTCCCTCCTAGTAGGAGTAGGAAAGGAGGAGTCCTACTCCTACTAGGAGGAGGACTCCTCCTCCTGGCGCGCCCAACAAGGGCCGGCCGGCCTCCCCCTCCCTCCTTTATATACGGGGGCAGGGGGCACCCCAAAGACACACAAGTTTATCTACGGATCGTTCCTTAGCCGTGTGCGGTGCCCCCCTCCACCATATTCCACCTCGGTCATATCGTCGCGGAGTTTAGGCGAAGCCCTGCGCCGGTAGAACATCATCATCGTCACCACGCCGTCGTGCTGACGGAACTCTTCCCCGAAGCTTTGCTGGATCGGATCCCGGGGATCGTCATCGAGCTGAACGTGTGCTGAACTCGGAGGTGCCGTACGTTTGGTGCTTGGATCGGTCGGATCGTGAAGACGTACGACTACATCAACCGCGTTGTCATAACACTTCCGCTTACGGTCTACGAGGGTACATGGACGAACACTCTCCCCTCTCGTTGCTATGCCATCACCATGATCTTGCGTGTGCTAGGAAATTTTTTGAAATTACTACGTTCCCCAATAGTGGCATCCGAGCCTGGTTTTATGCGTAGATGTCATATGCACGAGTAGAACACAAGTGAGTTGTGGACGATATAAGTCATACTGATTACCAGCATGTCATACTTTGGTTCGGCAGTATTGTGAGATGAAGCGGCCCGGACCGACATTACGCGTACGCTTACGCGAGACTGGTTTCACCGCTACGAGCACTCGTTGCTTAAAGGTGACCGGTGGGTGTCTGTCTCTCTCACTTTAGCTGAATCGAGTGTGGCTATGCCCGGTCCTTGCGAAGGTTAAAACAGCACCAACTTGACAAACTATCGTTGTGGTTTTTGATGCCTAGGTAATAACGGTTCTTGCTAAGCCCATAGCAGCCACGTAAAACTTGCAACAACAAAGTAGAGGACGTCTAACTTGTTTTTGCAGGGCATGTTGTGATATGATATGGTCAAGATGTGATGCTATATTTTATTGTATGAGATGATCATGTTTTGTAACCGAAGTTATCGGCAACTGGCAGGAGCCATATGGTTGTCGCTTTATTGTATGAAATGCAAACGCCCTGTAATTGCTTTACTTTATCACTAAGCGGTAGCGGTAGTCGTAGAAGCAATAGTTGGCGAGACGACAACGATGCTATGATGAAGATCAAGGTGTCGCGCCGGTGACGATGGTGATCATGATGGTGCTTTGGAGATGGAGATCACAAGCACAAGATGATGATGGCCATATCATATCACTTATATTGATTGCATGTGATGTTTATCCTTTATGCATCTTATCTTGCTTTGATTGACGGTAGCATTTTAAGATGATCTCTCACTAAAATTATCAAGAAGTGTTCTCCCTGAGTATGCACCGTTGCCAAAGTTCGTCGTGCCCAGACACCACGTGATGATCGGGTGTGATAAGCTCTACGTCCATCTACAACGGGTGCAAGACAGTTTTGCACACGTGGAATACTCAGGTTAAACTTGACGAGCCTAGCATATGCAGATATGGCCTCGGAACACGGAGACCGAAAGGTCGAGCGTGAATCATATAGTAGATATGATCAACATAGTGATGTTCACCATTGAAAACTACTCCATCTCACGTGATGATCGGTTATGGTTTAGTTGATTTGGATCACGTGATCACTTAGATGACTAGAGAGATGTCTGTCTAAGTGGGAGTTCTTAAGTAATATGATTAATTGAACCTAAATTTATCATGAACTTAGTACCTGATAGTATTTTGCTTGTCTATGTTTGTTTGTAGATAGATGGCTCGTGTTGTTGTTCCGTTGAATTTTAATGCGTTCCTTGAGAAAGCAAAGTTGAAAGATGATGGTAGCAATTACACGGACTGGGTCCGTAACCTGAGGATTATCCTCATTGCTGCACAGAAAAGTTACGTCCTGGAAGCACCGCTGGGTGCCAGGCCTGCTGCTGATGCAACTGACAATGTTAAGAACGTCTGGCAGAGCAAAGCTGATGACTACTCTATAGTTCAGTGTGCCATGCTTTATGGCTTAGAACCGGGTCTTCAATGACGTTTTGAACGTCATGGAGCATATGAGATGTTCCAGGAGTTGAAGTTAATATTTCAAGCAAATGCCCGGATTGAGAGATATGAAGTCTCCAATAAGTTCTACAGCTGCAAGATGGAGGAGAATAGTTCTGTTAGTGAGCATATACTCAAAATGTCTGGGTATAATAATCACTTGATTCAACTAGGAGTTAATCTTCCGGATGATAGCGTCATTGACAGAATTCTCCAATCACTGCCACCAAGCTACAAGAGCTTTGTGATGAACTATAATATGCAAGGGATAAACAAGACTATTCCCGAGCTCTTCGCAATGCTAAAATCTGCGGAGGTAGAAATCAAGAAGGAGCATCAAGTGTTGAAGGTCAAAAAGACCACTAGTTTCAAGAAAAAGGGCAAAGGGAAGAAGAAGGGGAACTTCAAGAAGAACAGCAAGCAAGTTGCTGCTCAAGAGAAGAAACCCAAGTCTGGACCTAAGCCTGAAACTGAGTGCTTCTACTGCAAGCAGACTGGTCACTGGAAGCGGAACTGCCCCAAGTATTTGGCGGATAAGAAGGATGGCAAAGTAAACAAAGGTATATGTGATATACATGTTATTGATGTGTACCTAACTAGAGCTCGTAGTAGCACCTGGGTATTTGATACTGGTTCTGTTGCTAATATTTGCAACTCGAAACAGGGACTACGGAATAAGCGAGCACTGGCCAAGGACGAGGTGACGATGCGCGTGGGAAACGGTTCCAAAGTCGATGTGATCGCGGTCGGCACGCTACCTCTACATCTACCTTCGGGATTACTTTTAGACCTGAATAATTGTTATTTGGTGCCAGCGTTGAGCATGAACATTATATTTGGATCTTGTTTGATGCGAGACGGTTATTCATTTAAATCAGAGAATAATGGTTGTTCTATTTATATGAGTAATATCTTTTATGGTCATGCACCCTTGAAGAGTGGTCTATTTTTATTAAATCTCGATAGTAGTGATACACATATTCATAGTGTTGAAACCAAAAGATGCGGAGTTAATAATGATAGTGCAACTTATTTGTGGCACTGCCGTTTGGGTCATATCGGTGTAAAGCGCATGAAGAAACTCCATACTGATGGACTTTTGGAATCACTTGATTATGAATCACTTGGTACTTGCGAACCGTGCCTTATGGGCAAGATGACTAAAACGCCGTTCTCCGGAACTATGGAGCGAGCAACTGATTTGTTGGAAATCATACATACTGATGTTTGTGGCCCAATGAATGTTGAGGCTCGCGGCGGGTATCGTTATTTTCTCACCTTCACTGATGATTTGAGCAGATATGGGTATATCTACTTGATGAAACACAAGTCTGAAACATTTGAAAAGTTCAAAGAATTTCAGAGTGAAGTGGAAAATCATCGTAACAAGAAAATAAAGTTTCTACGATCTGATCGTGGAGGAGAATATTTGAGTTATGAGTTTGGCCTACACTTGAAACAATGTGGAATAGTTTCGCAGCTCACGCCACCTGGAACACCACAACGAAATGGTTTGTCCGAGCATCGTAATCGTACTTTACTGGATATGGTACGATCTATGATGTCTCTTACTGATTTACCGCTATCATTTTGGGGTTATGATTTAGAGACGGCCGCATTCACGTTAAATAGGGCACCATCAAAATCCATTGAGAAAACGCCTTATGAACTGTGGTTTGGCAAGAAACCAAAGTTGTCGTTTCTTAAAGTTTGGAGTTGCGATGCTTATATGAAAAAGTTTCATCCTGATAAGCTCAAACCCAAATCGAAGAAGTGCGTCTTCATAGAATACCCAAAGGAAACTGTTGGGTACACCTTCTATCACAGATCTGAAGGCAAAACATTCGTTGCCGAGAATGGATCCTTTCTAGAGAAGAAGTTTCTCTCGAAAGAAGTGAGTGGGAGGAAAGTAGAACTTGATGAGGTAACTGTACCTGCTCCCTTATTGGAAATTAGTTCATCACAGAAATCTGTTCCTGTGACTACTACACCAATTAGTGAGGAAGTTAATGATGATGATCATGAAACTTTAGATTAAGTTACTACAGAACCTCGTAGGTCTTCCAGAGTAAGATCCGCACCAGATGGTACGGTAATCCTATTCTGGAAGTTATGTTACCTGACCATGATGAACCTATGAACTATGAGGAAGCGATGATGAGCCCAGATTCTGCAAAATGGCTAGAAGCCATGAAATCTGAGATGGGATCCATGTATGAAAACAAAGTATGGACTTTGGTTGACTTGCCCGATGATCGGCAAGCCATTGAGAATAAATGGATCTTTAAGAAGAAGACTGATGCTGATGGTAATATAACTGTCTATAAAGCTCGACTTGTTGCAAAATGTTTTCGACAAGTTCAAGGGGTTGACTACGATGAGACTTTCTCACCCGTAGCGATGCTTAAGTCCGTCCGAATCATGTTAGCTATTGCTGCATTTCATGATTATGAAATTTGGCAAATGGATGTCAAGACTGCATTCTTGAATGGATTTCTAGAAGAAGAGTTGTATATGATGCAGCCGGAAGGTTTTGTTGATCCAAAAGGTGCTGACAAAGTGTGCAAGCTCCAGCGTTCCATTTATGGACTGGTACAAGCATCTCGGAGTTGGAATAAACGCTTTGATAGTGTGATCAAAGCATATGGTTTTATACAGACTTTTGGAGAAGCCTGTATTTACAAGAAAGTGAGTGGGAGCTCTGTAGCATTTCTAATTTTATATGTAGATGAAATATTATTAATTGGAAATGATATAGAATTTCTGGATAGCATAAAAGGATACTTGAATAAAAGTTTTTCAATGAAAGACCTCGGTGAAGCTGCTTACATATTGGGCATCAAGATCTATAGAGATAGATCAAGACGCTTAATAGGACTTTCACAAAGCACATACCTTGACAAAATTTTGAAAAAGTTCAAAATGGATCAGGCAAAGAAAGGATTCTTGCCTGTGCTGCAAGGTGTGAAGTTGAGTCAAACTCAATGCCCGACCACAGCAGAAGATAGAGAGAAAATGAAAATTGTTCCCTATGCTTCAGCCATAGGCTCTATCATGTATGCAATGCTGTGTACCAGACCTGACGTATGCTTAGCAATAAGCTTGGCAGGAAGGTACCAAAGTAATCCAGGAGTGGATCACTGGACAATGGTCAAGAACATCCTGAAATACCTGAAAAGGACTAAGGATATGTTTCTCGTATATGGAGGTGACAAAGAGCTAGTCGTAAACGGTTACGTCGATGCAAGCTTTGACACTGATCTGGACGATTCTAAATCGCAAACCGGATACGTGTTTTTATTAAACGGTGGAGCTGTAAGTTGGTGCAGTTCTAAACAAAGCGTCGTAGCGGGATCTACATGTGAAGCGGAGTACATAGCTGCTTCGGAAGCAGCAAATGAAGGAGTCTGGATGAAGGAGTTCATTTCCGATCTAGGTGTCATACCTAGTGCATCGGGACCAATGAAGATCTTCTGTGACAATACTGGTGCAATTGCCTTGGCAAAGGAATCCAGATTTCACAAGAGGACCAAGCACATCAAGAGACGCTTCAATTCCATTCGGGACCAAGTCCAAGTGGGAGACATAGAGATTTGCAAGATACATATGGATCTGAATGTTGCAGACCCGTTGACTAAGCCTCTCTCACGAGCAAAACATGATCAGCACCAAGACTCCATGGGTGTTAGAATCATTACTATGTAATCTAGATTATTGACTCTAGTGCAAGTGGGAGACTGAAGGAAATATGCCCTAGAGGCAATAATAAAGTTATTATTTATTTCCTCATATCATGATAAATGTTTATTATTCATGCTAGAATTGTATTAACCGGAAACATGATACAGGTTCCGCTATTGGTTATTGACTGAGAATATGTAGGAACCAATATGGGCATCCAGGTTCTGCTATTGGTTATTGACTGAGAATAGTTCTAGGTCATGTCTACATAGTTCTCGAACCCGTAGGGTCCGCACGCTTAACGTTACGATGACAGTTTTATTATGAGTTTACAAGTTTTGATGTACCGAAGTTTGTTCGGAGTCCCGGATGTGATCACGGACATGACGAGGAGTCTCGAAATGGTCGAGACATAAAGATTGATATATTGGACGACTATATTCGGACACAGGAAGTGTTCCGGGTGATTTCGGAGAAAACCGGAGTGCCGGAGGGTTACCGGAACCCCCCCGGAGAGTTAATGGGCCACATGGGCCTTAGTGGGAAGAGAGAGGGGCGGCCAGGAAAGGCCGCACGCCCCCTCTCCCTCTGGTCCGAATTGGACTAGGAGGGGGGCGGCGCCCCCCTCTTTCCTTCCCCTCCTCTCCCCCTTCCTTTCCCTCCTAGTAGGAGTAGGAAAGGAGGAGTCCTACTCCTACTAGGAGGAGGACTCCTCCTCCTGGCGCGCCCAACAAGGGCCGGCCGGCCTCCCCCCTCCCTCCTTTATATACGGGGGCAGGGGGCACCCCAAAGACACACAAGTTGATCTACGGATCGTTCCTTAGCCGTGTGCGGTGCCCCCCTCCACCATATTCCACCTCGGTCATATCGTTGCGGAGTTTAGGCGAAGCCCTGCACTGGTAGAACATCATCATCGTCACCACACTGTCGTGCTGACGGAACTCTTCCCCGAAGCTTTGCTGGATCGGAGCCCGGGGATCGTCATCGAGCTGAACGTGTGCTGAACTCGGAGGTGCCGTACGTTCGGTGCTTGGATCGGTCGGATCGTGAAGACGTACGACTACATCAACCGCGTTGTCATAACGCTTCCGCTTACGGTCTACGAGGGTACGTGGACGAACACTCTCCCCTCTCGTTGCTATGCCATCACCATGATCTTGCGTGTGCGTAGGAAATTTTTTGAAATTACTACGTTCCCCAACAGTGGCATCCGAGCCTGGTTTTATGCGTAGATGTCATATGCACGAGTAGAACACAAGTGAGTTGTGGACGATATAAGTCATACTGCTTACCAGCATGTCATACTTTGGTTCGGCAGTATTGTGAGATGAAGCGGCCCGGACCGACATTACGCGTACGCTTACGCGAGACTGGTTTCACCGCTACGAGCACTCGTTGCTTAAAGGTGACCGGCGGGTGTCTGTCTCTCTCACTTTAGTTGAATCGAGTCTGGCTATGCCCGGTCCTTGCGAAGGTTAAAACAGCACCAACTTGACAAACTATCGTTGTGGTTTTTGATGCGTAGGTAAGAACGGTTCTTGCTAAGCCCATAGCAGCCACGTAAAACTTGCAACAACAAAGTAGAGGACGTCTAACTTGTTTTTGCAGGGCATGTTGTGATATGATATGGTCAAGATGTGATGCTATATTTTATTGTATGAGATGATCATGTTTTGTAACCGAGGTTATCGGCAACTGGCAGGAGCCATATGGTTGTCGCTTTATTGTATGAAATGCAAACGCCCTGTAATTGCTTTACTTTATCACTAAGCGGTAGCGGTAGTCGTAGAAGCAATAGTTGGCAAGACGACAACGATGCTACAATGAAGATCAAGGTGTCGCGCCGGTGACGATGGTGATCATGATGGTGCTTCGGAGATGGAGATCACAAGCACAAGATGATGATGGCCATATCATATCACTTATATTGATTGCATGTGATGTTTATCCTTTATGCATCTTATCTTGCTTTGATTGACGGTAGCATTTTAAGATGATCTCTCACTAAAATTATCAAGAAGTGTTCTCCCTGAGTATGCACCATTGCCAAAGTTCGTCGTGCCCAAACACCACGTGATGATCGGGCGTGATAAGCTCTAGTCCATCTACAACGGGTGCAAGACAGTTTTGCACACGCGGAATACTCAGGTCAAACTTGACGAGCCTAGCATATGCAGATATGGCCTCGGAACACGGAGACCGAAAGGTCGAGCATGAATCATATAGTAGATATGATCAACATAGTGATGTTCACCATTGAAAACTACTCCATCTCACGTGATGATCGGTTATGGTTTAGTTGATTTGGATCACGTGATCACTTAGATGATTTCACAAGAGGACCAAGCACATCAAGAGACGCTTCAATTCCATTCGGGACCAAGTCCAAGTGGGAGACATAGAGATTTGCAAGATACATATGGATCTGAATGTTGCAGACCCGTTGACTAAGCCTCTCTCACGAGCAAAACATGATCAGCACCAAGACTCCATGGGTGTTAGAATCATTACTATGTAATCTAGATTATTGACTCTAGTGCAAGTGGGAGACTGAAGGAAATATGCCCTAGAGGCAATAATAAAGTTATTATTTATTTCCTCATATCATGATAAATGTTTATTATTCATGCTAGAATTGTATTAACCGGAAACATGATACATGTGTGAATACATAGACAAACATAAAGTCACTAGTATGCCTCTACTTGACTAGATCATTAATCAAAGATGGTTATGTTTCCTAATCATGGACATGTGTTGTCATTTGATTAATGGGATCACATCATTAGGAGAATGATGTGATTGACATGACCCATTCCGTTAGCCTAGCACTTGATCGTTTTGTATGTTGCTATTGCTTTCTTCATGACTTATACAAAGTTCCTGCAACTATGAGATTGTGCAACTCACGTTTACCGGAAGAACACTTTGTGTGCTACCAAACGTCACAACGTAACTGGGTGATTATAAAGGTGCTGTACAGGTGTTTCCGAAGGTGCATGTTGGGTTGGCATAATTCAAGATTAGGTTTTGTCACTCCGATTGTCGAAGAGGTATCTCTGGGCCCTCTCGGTAATACTCATCACCTAAGCCTTGCAAGCATTGTAACTAATGAGTTAGTTATAAGATGATGTGTTACAGAACGAGTAAAGAGACTTGCCGGTAACGAGATTGAACTAGGTATTGGATACCAACGATCATATCTCGGGCAAGTAACGTACTGATGACAAAGGGAACAACGTATGTTGTTATGCAGTTTGACCGATAAAGATCTTCGTAGAATATGTAGGAACCAATATGGGCATCCAGGTTCCGCTATTGGTTATTGACCGAGAATAGTTCTAGGTCATGTCTACATAGTTCTCGAACCCGTAGGGTCCGCACGCTTAACGTTACGATGACAGTTTTATTATGAGTGTACAAGTTTTGATGTACCGAAGTTTGTTCGGAGTCCCGGATGTGATCACGGACATGACGAGGAGTCTCGAAATGGTCGAGACATAAAGATTGATATATTGGACGACTATATTCGGACACCGGAAGTGTTCCGGGTGATTTCGGAGAAAACCGGAGTGCCGGAGGGTTACCGGAACCCCCCCGGAGAGTTAATGGGCCACATGGGCCTTAGTGGGAAGAGAGAGGGGCGGCCAGGAAAGGCCGCACGCCCCCTCTCCCTGTGGTCCGAGTTGGACTAGGAGGGGGGGCGGCGCCCCCCTCTTTCCTTCCCCTCCTCTCCCCCTTCCTTCCCCTCCTAGTAGGAGTAGGAAAGGAGGAGTCCTACTCCTACTAGGAGGAGGACTCCTCCTCCAGGCGCGCCCAACAAGGGCCGGCCGGCCTCCCCCCTCCCTCCTTTATATACGGGGGCAGGGGGCACCCCAAAGACACACAAGTTGATCTACGGATCGTTCCTTAGCCGTGTGCGGTGCCCCCCTCCACCATATTCCACCTCGGTCATATCGTCGCGGAGTTTAGGCGAAGCCCTGCGCTGGTAGAACCTCATCATCGTCACCACGCCGTCGTGCTGACGGAACTCTTCCCCGAAGCTTTGCTGGATCGGAGCCCGGGGATCGTCATCGAGCTGAACGTGTGCTGAACTCGGAGGTGCCGTACGTTCGGTGCTTGGATCGGTCGGATCGTGAAGACGTACGACTACATCAACCGCGTTGTCATAACGCTTCCGCTTACGGTCTACGAGGGTACGTGGACGAACACTCTCCCCTCTCGTTGCTATGCCATCACCATGATCTTGCGTGTGCGTAGGAATTTTTTTGAAATTACTACGTTCCCCAACACATCGATGGTATGGACATCGATGCAGGGAACGACCTGGAACCACCGCCCACGGGGCACTAGACTGACACTTCATCATACGACATCTACATGGTGGATACGCCTAAATAAGACAATGGTGACAAAAAGGACACAAGGAAGGATAAACCCCCGGAACAAAAGCAAAAACGATGGCGCAGGCGCCGCCAAGTCCAGTAACAGTAAAAATAGCGATAACAACCCATAAGAGGAGGACACTCAGGCTGACTCCAAAGGCAACAAAGACCATAGGGACCCAGCGATGGAGCAGGATAAGCCAGGTCATGCCAAACACAGCCCGGAGCAGATGCCCGATCACAGCAATCTAGAGGGCCGAACTCATCACACTGCCTCCAAAGAGGAGGACAGCCCGGTCGACGATGCATTCATCATCCCGGATAAATGTTTGGAACAGGATAACCTCCGCAGAAAGCTCCTGGCCACGAAGAGGAGCCTAAAGAAGCAAAAGCAAAGGTTTAACATCACGCAGGATACACTCAACCGAAGATGGAACAAGGTGCTGGACACCGAAGGAAAATGTGGCGACGATCGCCACACAAAGAGTTACCCAAAGCGCAAACTGCTACCCGAATTCGACGATGAAGCCGCAGCGCCCATTCCCCCAAAAAACAATACGGCCACTAGGCCGGACCAACCACCTCATGGCTGTGGTAGAGCAGCCACCGATACCGCACACGATTTACGAGAGCTCCTGGACAAAAAGGCTAGTGCGGCCAGATCCATCTACGGGTCCAGAGGACATGCTCCGACGCGGGATAATGGTCACCACAACGATCATATTGATCGAACACCAGTTCGGAAGCAACACCAGGAGGAACACTAGCCGATAGCATGCCGCAACACGGCCAGATACAGAGGGGCTGCGCACCCCCTGTGCTTCACCGATGAGGTGCTGGATCATGAATTTCCACAGGGATTCAAGCCCGTCAATATAGAGCCATACGACGGAACGACGGACCCTGGGGTCTGGATTGAAATTTTATCCTTCACATACATATGGCTCGGGGGGATGACCCCCACGCCATCAAATACCTTCCCCTCAAGTTAAAAGGACCAGCTCGGCACTGGATGAAAAGCCTCCCCGAAAACTCAATTGGAAGTTGGGAGGAACTTGAGGATGCTTTCAGGGCCAACTTTCAAGGAACCTACGTCCGACCTCTGGATGCAGACGATTTAAGTCACATAATACAGAAGCCCGGAGAGTCAGCCCGCGAGCTTTGGAACAGATTCCTCACTAAGAAGAATCAGATTGTCGATTGTCCGGATGCCAAAGCCTTAGCGGCCTTCAAACATAGTATCCGAGAGGAGTGGCTCGCCAGACACCTTGTCCAAGAAAAGCCAAGGACAATGGCAGCCTTAACAAACCTTATGATCCGCTTTTGTGTGGGCGAAGACAACTGGTTGGCCCGTAGAGGCACCAGCGACCAGGGCACATCCGAAATTCGAGATGGCAACGGGAAGCCACGGCGCACTAAACACAAGCATCGGAATGGCGATAGTCCGGACAACACAGCGGTCAACGCCAGATTCAGGGGCTCTTGGCCCGTTCAAGGAAAGAAGCCATTCAAAGGTAGTAAAGAGGGGCCATCCGGCCTGAATAAAGTCCTAGACAGATTATGTCAATCCATGGCACTTCTGAAAAAACAACAAATCATACCCACAGAGAATGTTGGGTCTTCAAGCAGGCCGGCAAGTTAAACGCCGAACACAAGGGAAGGGAAACACCAAGCAAAGACGAGGATGAGCTTCACCAGCCAAACACGGGGGGCCAGAAAAAATTCCCACCAGAAGTCAAAACGGTAAACATGGTACACGCAACTCATGCAGAGTTCGTCGCCCCCAAATTCAATCCTCGGGCGGCCTGCCCGATCACTTTTGATCACAGGGACTACTCGGCCAGTATCCGGCATGAAGGATCGGCTGCCTTGGTGCTCGACCCAATAATCGATGGATACCATCTCACTCGCGTCCTAATGGACGCCGGCAGTAGTCTTAATCTGATATATCAAGACACCATCTGCAAGATGGGGGTAGACCCATCCAGAATAAGCCAAAATAGCACCACCTTTAATGGTGTGATTCCAGGCGTTGTGGCCCACTGCTAGGGCTCCCTCGTATTAGAAGTAACATTCGGTTCTCCTGACAACTTCAGAAGCAAGGAACTACTCTTCAACGTTGCTGCCTTCAGCAGCGATTATCATGCATTGCTTGGAAGAACGGCCTTCACTTGCTTTAACGCAATACCGAACTACGCCTGCCTCAAACTTAAGATGCCCGGTCCACGTGGCGTCATAACGGTTAGTGGAAACAAAGAGCAGTATGCGGCAACTCCTGCTACCGAACTCTAGGCGGCCTCTCCCAAAAGAACGCATGATCGGTTGTTTAGACCACAGACATGGCTAGACGAGTCCGGTGTGCCACCATCAACAATAGCCCAGATAAACCCTGGCTAGGTGCTACACATGTATCCCCATAAATGGTACTAGGGGGCTGTCAACATATGACAAAGCCCACAATTCGGCTTGCCTCATTATTAGGCAAATATCTCGCATCTCGAACACCCATCGAGAATAACTAACTTTTGGCACGTTTACTCTTTTTTCATGAGTTTTCGTTTTTATAGACACTTCTCGTGCGACACCCTTCCAGGATACGGCACAACAGAGACAAAGGCGCAGACGTGCAGCAGGGCCCCGCTCAAAGGTTTCTCTTTAGATTAAGCCCCTGTGTAAACCTTCTTTACTGTCTTTTGTTGCTTGACATCCCATGGGTATTTCATACACCCATAAGGGACATTGGCGTCATAGGCTTTTCGCCACGACAGATCAATGCACGTACCTGGAATTATAGGGTCAAGAGCGTTATTCATCCCAGTATATGTTATAAAGTCCGAATACCTTCAGAAGTGTTTGGCGTCGCGAGTTTGGCCTTATATGCATCAGCTCCGAATCATGTCTTTGGTCAAATGTTGGGTTAGCCCGGCTCCTGGGTTTGCTACGTTACGTTCCGTCTATCGGCTAAGGTGGCCAAAGGAGAACTACTACGATTGTGCCCTGGTTATCCCGGATGAGCACCTTAGTAGAGAAAGCCGAAAACTGACTGTCATGATACAGTGAGAGACTGATCAACCACTTGAGGACTCATCGGAATCTATAGGATTCCTCCGCATTAACAAAGAACGGTATCCCGATGAAGTATGCGCACCATACCCGGATGCACGCGGAAGTACCAGGGGCTACATAGTAGCCCCACCTTTCAAACTCCTATGGCTAAGTGAAAAGTGTTACAGCTATATAGTCCGGTTGCCTAGTTCAACGTGCGATCACCTCCTTAATGGACCAAGACATTGGATCAAGTGTGTTCACGCATATTTTCTCAGACACCCCCGCATTGTATGCGTGGGGGCTGAAGCCAACGACTGCTAACTTTCACGTTGTATGCATGCATAAACAGCCACATAGGAGACATTATAATACTTTCAGGCAAAAGTATAAAAAATAGCCTCTATAATCAAAACACATAATTGTTTACAATTAATAGACTTGTCACTCGAACATGACATTCTTCGAGCACTGAGCCTCTATTCTACGGGCACCTTCTATGACCTGCTCAAAATAGTGCTCGGCTGGGTCTTGGCTTCCCGCCGGACCCCGGGTTGCAATGCAGGTGGCCTCCATATCTGCCCAATATGTCTTCACATGGGCAAGAGCCATCCGCGCACCCCCTATGCATGTCGACCTCTTCACGGCATTGATTTGCGATCTGGCGCCAAACAATTGTTGCACCAAGCTAAAGTAGTTGTTCGGCTTCTGTCCTCTCGGTCATAGATGGTCTATTACAGACCTCATTGCAAGGCCGGACAGCCTATGGAGCTCGGCTATAGCGGCCATCTTCTCACTCAATGGCAATGAGCGCGCGGGAGCGCTAAATTGTGACCAGAATAGTCTTTCTACTTCGTTATCTTTATGATCCTTGAACAACTTGGTCGCATCAGCCGCACTCTTCGTCAAGTCCGCATACTCATCTGCAGCGCTCCATAGCTTATCCAACGGAGCATACTTTGGATCTAAAAACTTCATCCGCAACAAATAAGGCTTTCCATCCGCGATTTCTCCGGCTTGTCGAAGTTCCTCCCGCGCATCTCTAATCTCAGAGCGCGTCTCCTTAGCCGAATCCAGCGCCTTCTTCAGGTCAGCCACCTTTGCCTGATTCTCCTTCTCGAGAAGCTCATACCGGCCGGCGGCGTCCCTTAGCTCCACAGCCATCTCGGCTATCTTTTCTTCGCTTCGGAGATGAGCGCCCTGTTCGGCTTTCAATTCTTCGGCTGCCTTTAGAGCAGCCGCATTGCTAACCCAGGCTTGTTCCTTGGCTAGGGCAAGCTCCGCCTCAGGGCCTCAATGGCAGCAGCTCCGCCTGCATCCACATCACATCATATTAATATTACAACCTTCTTGAGATTTCCTAAAGAAAATATGGATACAAGAGCGCATACTCTGCGACTCCTTGAATCTCTTGTTTACAAGCATGACGTCGGCCTCCATCACGTCAATCTGCCGCCTCAATTCGGTGCATTCAGCGGTCTGGTCTAACACCAAACCCTTAGCAACTTGCACATCAATACAAGTGCGATTATTACCTGGGAGTGTGATCCTCTGTTTGCCGCCATGGGCTGGCATCCACAGTCTTAGGGGCTACTATCTATACAGAGCACATGTATCGCGTACGGTGCAACCAAAAATTGCGTATTTCGTGGCTTACCTCAAAACCTTTGAGCAAGCTCCTAAAAGCTTCATTTAACCCACTTGTGGCGGAGAAAATTTTCTCCAACACCGTACCCATTAGTGTACGTTGATCCTCCGAGAGAGCAACTGACTCCAGGAGGCCCGTCAGTGTGTTCGGCCGGACACCGGACTCTCCTGGACCCTTTTCATTGTCCGCCACAGGAGCCGAACACGCTGGGCTCGGGGCGGCTGAAGTGTTAGCTTCCGGCCCCATTGGATCTGTACTCCTCCGTGACGATACCTCAGGGTCGCCTGCCCCACGGGGCGGAGAGGTAGGTGGGGTTTCACTCTCCATCATCTCCAGAAAAAGATCCCCCGAGGATGAACCCTGTTGAGATGAACTGCTAGCCGGACTGCAAAAAATAGGTCCCGGTTATTACTCTTAGAGGAAAAAGCAATAAGCTTCTTGTTTATTAAACTTACAGCTTGGTGGAGGGCTGGCCCGTTAGCAGGCACGGTGCGGTAAGAACGCCCTTCAGGGCAGGGCCCTTTGGTGAAGTTTTCTTCCCTTGTTTGGGCGCCCCCGTTTCCAAGTCTCCGGAAGCGGCAATCTTCTTCCTGCGGGGGGAGGAAACCTCAGATTCACCTCCCTAATTCCCTCCTCCATGGAGACATTAATTCCCCCGATTCGGATGCACAATGTGTGAGGCCCACTCTTGGCCTCCCCACTCTTTCCTTCATCTTTCTCCGGTGGCACTTGACTTAGAGTCCGTTTAAGAATCCTGGCCATTGCCGAACCGGGCGAGCCTTCGGGGAGCGAGGCCGGACACCTGATTCTTTCCGCCTTACTGAGCCAATCCTGGTCGCGGGCAGTTTTTTCAGAACAATGTTATGACAAATATTAGCAAAGTGTTCGGTCACAGGGTTACTTACTTGGGTATCTGGGCGGTTGCAGCTCAGGCCCACATCCTCGATGGTGTCCAGACACTTTATTCGTGGTCCGAAGAACAACTTATACATTCCTTCGGGCGTCATGCCGAAGAAGTGCTGAATGGTTCGCGAACCCTCTGGATTGAACTCCCACATCCAGAGAGGTCGGCGTTTGCACGGCAGGGCCCGCCGAACTAGCATTACCTGGGTTATTTTGACAAGACTAATGTCCCTCTCGAGGAGCTCCTGAATGCGGCTCTGCAACATCAGTACATCGTCTGCAGGCCCCCAGTTCAGTCCCACATTGGCCCACGACGCAGTTGAGGCGGAGGGCCCGGGCGGAAGGCGGGGGCGGCCGCCCACTTCGAGCCTCGGGGAGCTGTGACATAGAACCACCTCCTCTACCATAAATCAGATACCTCTGGGAAGGAGCCTTCAGGACACGGGGCATCGGCGTTCCTGCTTATTGTAGCACCCTCGCACTCCGCATGTCGCCCCTCAATCATCTTCGGCTTCACATTGAAAGTCTTGATCCATAGGCCGAAGTGGGGGTGATGTGGAGGAAGGCTTCGCACACGATGATAAACGACGAGATGTGGAGGATGGAATCCGGAGCTAGATCGTGGAAATCTAGCCTGTAGTAGAACATGAGTGAGGGAGTCCTGGATAAGGGGGTATTCGGACAGCCGGACTATATGCTTTGGTCGGACTATTGGACTATGAAGATACAAGATTGAAGACTTCGTCCCGTGTCCGGATGGAACTCTCCTTGGCGTGGAAGGCAAGCTTGGCAATTTGGATGTATATCTCCTTCTCTGTGACCGACTCTGTGTAGCCCTAGCCCCCTCCGGTGTCTATATAAACCGGAGGGTTTAGTCCATAGGACACAACAACAATCATACCATAGGCTAGCTTCTAGGGTTTAGCCTCTCTAATCTCGTGGTAGATCAACTCTTGTAATACTCATATCATCAAGATCAATCAAGCAGGAAGTAGGGTATTACCTCCATCGAGAGGGCCCGAACCTGGGTAAACATCGTGTCCCCAGTCTCCTGTTACCATTAGCCTTAGACGCACAGTTCGGGACCCCCTACCCGAGATCCGCCGGTTTTGACACCGACATTGGTGCTTTCATTGAGAGTTCCTCTGTGCCGTCGCAGTTAGGCTTGATGGCCCGCCTCGTTGTCAAGGACAACATCACCTCTGAAGGAGCACTAGCCCAAGGCCAAACTCTCCGTCTAGGCGGCTTCGTCATGACCGCCCGATCGGCCGTCGCGCCGACAATGACTTCTTAGGTCATCAAAAACAGCCTCCACGTCAGTTCGGAACTCACCGAACAGATGGATCCAATGGAGCTCTCTTCCCTTAATGAGCTCTTGGATCGCATCGCCGCCCTGGGCGGCGCTACGTACTATGATCGGATCGGGCTTAAACACGACCAAAGGGAGATTTATTCTCCGCCGGTCACCCACGAGATCGCGGTAGTGGAGGAGCATCATACGAATTCTCCCTCTATTTTGAGGACGAACTGTGTCCGGATTTCCGAGCTCTCTAAGTCGGACACCCGCTCGCGGGAGGGCACGACACAAACCCCGAACTTAGGATCGGGCGACAGGTCAAAAGAATTGGGTAGCATCCCAGAGACTGAGCCGTTAAGCTCGGGAACTTCCTTGCCCCTGGGTCTCAGATTGGGTCAGGATTCAGATTCAAAATCACCCACACACCCAGATTTATTCAATATTCAACAAATCAGACAAGAGCCACAAGAGACAGTACATCATTACTGGGCCAGATTCCTCCTTGTGTTAAACAGGGTTAAGGACTGTCGCGAGGAAGACGCAATCTCCCTCTTCTGCAACAATTGCACAGACAAAGGGATCCTCAATGCTATAAGTCGCCGTGACATAGTACACTTTGCTGACTTAGCGGCCATAGTGCAGAAATACTGTGCGATGGAAAGCGCCTGGAAAACCCAAACGAACTTCTTGGACAATCCGGCTCTCACTAAACCCTTTGTCCGATGTAAAAGGGCAAGCTCTCGTAAGTTACCCGATTCAATTACCAAAAAGGCAAAGCCTGATACAAGGCGTGGAACTGTATTGGAAGAATGGCTTAGTGGACCGTGCAAAATTCACACCACACCGGATACTACACCAACTCATAGCCTTAGGGCATGTTGGATACTCCGGCAGGTAGCAAAGAGCGGCGAGGATCTCCTCTTAAAACATACAGCGGAACAACAACCCGCCGGAAACAACAATATGGTATTTACAGTCTTCGAGACTTTCACCTCAAATAATAGGCGCAAGCAAGCTCAGCGCAGTCTCGCCAAAGTTTGCCATGTGGCAATAATAAACCCATGGAACGACACGGCTATAACCTACAATGCCAGTGACGAACCTCAGTTTCGAATAGTCCGAGCACCAGCCAATTTGGTCCTTAGTCCAATCGTGGACGACTTCAGGCTCACTAAAGTGCTCATGGACAGCGGAAGCAGGCTAAACCTCATCTACGAGGAAACCATTAACAAGATGGAAATTGACAGGAACCGCATTGAGCAAAGCAGCACAACCTTTAGGGGAATCATCCCTAGTCGGGAGGCGCGATGCGCGGGAAAAATCACACGGTATGTGGTATTCAGCATGCCGGAGAATTACAGGTCCGAAGAAATTACATTCCAAGTGGCCCCGTTTAGCAGCGGATACCATGCCCTCTTGGGGCGGGACGCATTCACGAGTTTCCAGGCTATACCCCATTACGGGTACATGAAGCTCAAAATGCCTGGGCCCAACGGAATTATCACTCTAGCTACTGATCCGGACATCACACTCTGCGCCGAAAATAAAACCACTGCCCTTGCCCTGGAAGCATTATCAAAAGCCCTTGCGGCCGAAGAACTAACAACGCTGCGAGCAATAGTGGATAGAGACGACGTGATACTCGACAAGCGACCTAAATCCACCTCCTTCAAACCCGCGGACGAGATAGTAAAATTCCAGGTCCACCCAATGGACCCTACAAAGACATCTTCCATTAGGACACAGTTGAACCCCACAATAGACGCCGCACTGTGAGATTTCCTACTTGAGAATTGGTATATCTTCTCCTGGCACCCTTCAGACATGTCGGCCATCCCATGCAGGCTGGCCGAACACAGCCTCAATATACTGAAAGGATACAAGCCAGTCAAGCAGACTCTTAGGCACTTCTCAGAGCCTAAGCGACAAGCCATGGGAGAGGAGCTAGCCAAGCTACTCGAGGCCAGATTCATCAAAGACATCAAACATCCGGATTGGCTAGCAAACTTGGTAATGGTACCAAAGAAGGACAAATCATGGCGCTTATGTGTCGATTTCAAGGACCTCAATAAAGCTTGCCCTAAGGATCCCTTCCCCTCCCCCGGATTGACCAAATCATCGACGCCACAGCAGGACATGACTCATTGTGCTTCCTCGATGCATACTTCGGATACCATCAGATCAAGATGGCGGAGTCCGACCAGGCCGCAACGGCCTTCATTACACCATATGGCCCTTTCTGTTTTAACACCATGCCTTTCGGGCTCAAAAACGTCGGCGCAACCTATCAACGCATGATTCAGACATGCCTGGAAAAACAAATTGACAAGACAGTAGAGGCCTATGTAGACGACGTGGTCATCAAAACAAGACACGTTGAAACTTTAATAGACGACTTGAGGCTTACGTTCGACAACCTCCAACCATACGACATCAAGCTCAACCCAGAGAAATGTGATCTCTGTCACAGTTGGCTTCATCGTTTCCAATAGAGGAATTGAAGAAAATCCGGCAAAAATCTGAGCTCTGTCATAGTTGGATATCCCAACAGACCTCAAGCAGATCCAGAAACTTACTGGATGTGTGGCTGCCTTAAGCCGCTTTATCTCACGCTTAGGAGAAAAGGCACTACCTCTCTATCGCCTTCTTCGACGCACCAAACACTTCGAGTGGACGGATGTGGTCACGGCTGGACTAGAAGAAATAAAGGCACTCTTGGCCACAAACCCAGTCCTGACCGCGCCAAACATTGGCGAACCCATGCTATTATACATAGCCGCAACAAACCAAGTTGTGAGTGCAGTGCTCGTCGTCGAACGAGAGGCAGAGGACACAAGCTCCCGCTCCAAAAGTCGGTATATTACGTGTCCACTATCCTCACTCCATGCAAATCTCGGTACCCACACTATCAAAATATAGCGTACGCGGCCTTCATGGCATCTCGGAAACTACGACACTACTTTCAAGAGTGTTCGATCACGGTGGACTCCGAAATACCACTCAATGACATAATAAATAACCGCGACGCAACAGGCCGAATTGCTAAATGGGCTATTGAGCTCCTCCCGTTCGACATAACATACAAACCACGGCGGGCCATTAAGTCGCAAGTACTGGCCGACTTCATCGCCGAATGGACAGAAGCCAAACTCCCTAAAGAGTACGGCGCGTACTCAAATTGGATCATGCATTTCGACGGCTCTAAAATGCTGGCCGGATTGGGAGCGGGTGTTGTCCTGACATCCCCAACCGGAGACACGGTCCAATACGTACTCCAAATATTATACACAGACTCCAACAATGCAGCCGAATAGGAGGCTCTGTTGCATGGTCTTCGGATGGCAGACTCCATGGGCATCCAACGCCTCGAAGTATGCGGGGACTCGAACCTTGCAATATCTCAGGTAAATGGAGACTTTGATGCCAAGGGCCCGAAAATGGCGGCCTATCGCAATGCCGTCCTCAAAATGTCAGCTCGGTTCGAGGGGCTCGAATTCCACCATGTGGTTAGAGAAAATAATCAAGCGGACGATATCCTCGCCCGCATCGGCGCTAAACGCGACCCGTCCCACCCAATATCTTCTTAGAAAGGTTGTTCAAGCCGTCCGTGGCATGGGAGGGGGAGTCCGGCTCCGAACACAACCCCAGTTTCTAAACCATCTGATGTAATCGGAGGCTCTGCCACCGAAATAACACCTTCGGCCCATGAAATAATGGTTGTCATCGCCCCGTGGACCGAGCCCTTCTTGGCCTACCTAAATAGGCAAGAGCTCCCCGAGGACCAAAATGAGGCACATTGTATTGTGCGATGCTCTAAGGCCTACAAAGTTCATGAAGGAGAGCTCTACAAGAAGAGCACCACCGGAGTGCTCCAACGATGCATCTCCGAAGAGGAAGGGCGGCAGCTCTTAGCCGAAATCCATTCCGGACTAGGCGGGCACCATGCGGCATCCCGAGCGCTCATAAGCAAGGCCTTTTGGATAGGTTTTTACTGGCCGACAGCCCGGACAGACGCACAGGACCTTGGCCAACATTGCGTTGGTTGTCAACTATTTTCCAATCAGAGCCATATGCCCCCTACCGCTCTCCAAACAATCCCCATAACTTGGCCCTTCACGGTCTGGGGGATGGATATGGTGGGACCCCTTAAAGGGGGAAGCCATAAGAAAACATACTTATTGGTCATGGTGGACAAGTTCACCAAATGGATAGAAGCCAAACCAGTTAAAACGGCCGAATCCGGACCAGTGATAGACTTCATATCAGGGGTTGTACACCGTTACGGTGTCCCCCACAGCATCATCACTAACAATGGCTCGAATTTTACAGCCGATGAGGTGAAAACCTGGTGCAGCAAAATGGGCATTAAGCTCGACTACGCCTCTATCTATCACCCCCAAACAAACGGTCAAGTCGAACGTGCAAATGGTCTTATCATGAGCGGCATTAAACCCAGACTAGTGCAATCCTTGAAGGAATCAGAGACACATTGGGTCGAGGAACTCGACTCCATACTCTGGGGGCTGTGGACCACGCCGAATCGTACCACCGGATACACACCATTTTTTATGGTGTACGGCGCAGAAGCAGTGCTGCCCTGCGACATAATCCATGACTCACCTCGCGTGCGCATGTATGAAGAGAAGGAAGCCGAGCTAGATCGGCAGGACAACTTAGATGCTTTGGAAGAGGAGCGTGATGTCGCTAAAGCCCGTTCGTCATTCTATTAGCAACAGGCTCGAAGGTATCAAAGCAGAGAAGTACGGGCCAAAACTTATAACATTGGTGAACTCGTTCTACGCCTCCCCGAGAAGAAGAAGGACACGCTCAAACCCAAGTGGGAGGGTCCCTTCATCATTGATAAAGTTCTCACCAGAGGAGCGTACTGTCTGCCCAGTGCATCTGATAACAGACTCGAGCCGAACCCATGGAACGCGGCCAGACTACGGAGATTCTACGCCTAGTGCGGAACTCAGTGTTCATCTCCTTAACTCCGCCTCTTCAATTATGTTCTCTTTCTTCCTTTCTCTCCCTCTTTTTCCTATTTAACATACAGCCTTAAACCTGTACGGATGTACTGATCACTCCGGCCGCAGTATGCATGCACACTATACCTGGGGGCTTCCTATTCGGAAGCTAAATATAACTACTTTAATGGCTCCTTGCCAGCCACATATGCATCTTTATTTCCATATGTGCCTTTTCTTCACCATTATATGCATCGATATGACTTAAGTTTTGGCCATGCTGGGTTGCCTGGCTCTTGTATTTACGCCCTACGTTCCCGTTAATTCGGCTAGGGTATAAGGGGAGCACCCCTGCGATTGTTACTGTCGGTTGAGCCGGATGTGTACCTCAGACTGGGTGAAGCCGAAAGCTAGCGTTCTTAAGGGAATATTCGGTCGGTGAACAAAAGATGTTCTCGTTCATTACAACGTAAATACCCAGATGTTTTGTTTCCTGCGCTTCTGTTCGTAGTCCGGACATGCACATCGATGCATGTGCACCCAGAGAAAGGAACCCCTAAGGAACTATTCTCTCTGGAAGATGTTTCTTACTATCCATGTAATATAACATAACTAGTTGGGTACTTGTCTGTTCAAGCACTTATGACCCCTACACCTGGTTTCCACGCATACCCCGGTTTTTCATAACTGTGCGGGTATTCGGATACACCCCGGACTGTCGGGTCCGGGGGCTGAAGCGAAAAGGTCCGCCATGACAAATGATTTTCAATCCGGCTAGGGAGTACATAAGCCCATTCAAATTGTATAGTCATTTAGACTGGCTGTACTCTTCCTCTATACCATCCAACAGGCTGTCTAGCTTACAATCCTGTTGGGAATACTTTGCAGCTAACGCTACTGGTCATATACCAGACTAACGGGTATCTCTTGTCCATCTGACCCCACCGGTCCGACTTCGGCCATATGGTTCGGGTCAGCCTTGGCGTACCGCCTCTTCACCATGGCCCAAGCTTCTCTCGCACCTTGCCAGCAAGCTGATATCTTCCATAACCGGAAGCACCACCGTGCTCCTTTGAGCATCTCTACAAGTTCGCTCATGCCTCCTGGCAGGGAAGCGGATGGCCACAAGGCCTGGGCAATACCCTGCATCACCTGCCGAGCTCGTTCGTGCAGTTGTGAAAGATCTTGCAGCATATCGCCTGCGGATCCGGGCATCTCCTCTCCGGGACGGCCCATCAACATACCTGCAGACACAAGTCTGTTAATTCGCTTCCTCATTGAACTGTTTTGCATCTCGTTTCAAGCACTTACTATAAATGCCACGTTGAAGCCTCCTATTCTCCTTCATGGAGTCCGCGAGATGAACCTGAACATATTTCAACTCGACGCTTAGTCGGATATTAGCATCTTGGAGCTTATTTTTCTCCTGGATAGACTGCGTCAGCACGCGTTCGCCCGCCTTCAGCTGACTTAGCAGGTGCAGCTCATTATCTCCCACAGTCTTCGGATTTCCTCTGGGAATATCTGCCGAATCTTTTGACAAATTTATAAAACATGCCGAACAAACAAACTGGTAGAAGGAAATTATTACCAAAAGAGGCCTTTTTGGATTCCCATTGTTCGGCAAGATTGGCCTTCATTTGGGCCTTACATTCCTCCAGCTCTTGAGACAACTGGGCGTTCTTCTCTACAAGAACCTACGCATTTAATGATCCTTAAATCAGTTGTGCCAACTGTTTCAAGTCTCAGGGGCTACTACTACACATACTTATTAAATTTTCTTACCCGTATAGCCTTCAATACTGGTCCATTGCTCTGGCAAGTCCATCTTGAGCAGCTCGGATATATGCGTGTCCGGAATTGAAGGCATTAAACGCCTCTTCGGAAAAAATACCACCGCGAAGTACGGCCCGTCGGTGTCGGTGATTCATGGCACTCTCCACTTCAGAATTTGTGGCGGAAAGCCTATCTGTATCCTCCGCAGGAGGACAGTTCGGTGTTGTCCCCACATCAACCTCCGCCCGTGAATCCGGTTCAGGAATCCGGCTGCTAGAGGCGTGGCCGGTAGGGTCCCCGGATATAGTCCGGCGTTTCCTGCCAGGACATAATTAAAGCCATCACGTCTCGCCAAAATACCAAATAACCACGAGGCAAGTTTAATGAATACCTCTGCGCCTGCGTATCGCTCCTAACCGCCTTCATTTTAAGCCTGCCTTGTCTAGGCGCCTCTTGTTGAGAGGCCCCCACGGGTTCCGCACGGCGTCCCGACTACCGTTTCTATAAAAATACGGCATGTGAGCATAAGGTACGGCAAAATGAAGGAATCCTTTCAGAAGGTTGGGACCCTGACATTACTTACGTGAGACACGGGAAGCAGTCTGGGATAATCCGCGATGATGGCCACTAAAGGGCCGCCACTGCTTGCCTGGTAGAAAGTCCCATTGGCAAATTCCACAGATATGTCCGGATCTTCTTCAAGTCCGGGATCGAGAGCCCGGCCGGGAACCTCTGGCTACGGAGAGGGGATGTTGAACTCTTTCACGGCCTTCCTTAGTTCCTGCTTTGAAACGGCAAGGTAAATAATTGTGACAAGGAAGGTAAGAATGGACAGAGTCGACTAAAGGATGACAGCTTACCCAGCTTCCGGGGTTATACATGGAGAACCCGTCCCGCGGTTTAATTCGAAGGAACTCCTCTTCTTCTCCTTTGTACAAATCGGATAGTATCCTTGCCAAAGATGTGGCGGAGTCCGGACCTTTGCGACCGCAGCGGGAGGCATCGTCTTCTCCATTGAAGTGCCACATGGGTTTTCCCCTATATTGAAGTGGCTGCACTCCCCTTATTACGCATATTGACATAACTTCGATTATTGTCAATCCTGATTTGGCCAGGGTTTTTATCCAGCTCATCAGATAGAGGACTTCTCTGTTATCTTCCTCTTGGGGGCTCCGAGGGCGCCAGCTTTGGCGTTTCTTCAGCGGAGCATTGGTAAACTCAGGAAGGCCCGTTCGGACTGGGTCCAGAAGGGGAACGTCATCGACATAAAACCACTCCAAGGACCAGTCTTCGGACACCTTCTTTGGAGTACCGGGCAGGTATCCGGTCTGGGCGATGCGTGCTACATCTTGAGCTAGCGTTGGTTTCCCTCGAAGAGGAGAGGGTGATGCAGCAAGTGTAGCGTAAGTATTTCCCTCAGTTTTTGAGAACCAAGGTATCAATCCAGTAGGAGGCTCCTCCAAAGTCCCACGCGCCTACACAACCAAACTGAGAACTCGCAACCAACGCAATAAAGGGGTTGTCAATCCCTTCACGGCCACTTGCGAAAGTGAGATCTGATAGAGATAGTATGATAAGATAAATATATTTTTGGTATTTTATAATATAGATGCAAAAAAGTAAAGATGCAAATAAAAGTAGATTGAAAGCAAATATGATAAGAGATAGACCCGGGGGCCATAGGTTTCACTAGAGGCTTCTCTCGAGAGCATAAGTATTACGGTGGGTGAACAAATTACTGTCGAGCAATTGATAGAAAAGCGAATAATTATGACGTTATCTAGGCATGATCATGTATATAGGCATCACATCCATAACAAGTAGACCGACTCCTGCCTGCATCTACTACTATTACTCCACACATCGACCACTATCCAGCATGCATCTAGAGTATTAAGTTCATAAGAACAGGGCAACGCATTAAGCAAGATGACATGATGTAGAGGGATAAACTCATGCAATATGATATAAACCCCATCTTGTTATCCTCGATGGCAACAATACAATATGTGTCTTGCAACCCTTTCTGTCACTGGGTAAGAACACCGCAAGATTGAACCCAAAGCTAAGCACTTCTCCCATGGCAAGAAAGATCAATCTAGTAGGCCAAACCAAACCGATAATTCAAAGAGACTTGCAAAGATAACTCAATCATACATAAAACAATTCAGAGAAGATTCAATTAATATCCATAGACAAATCTGATCATAAACTCACAATTCATCGGATCTCGACAAACACACCGCAAAAAGAGATTACATCGAATAGATCACCACAAGAGAGGGGGAGAACATTGTATTGAGATCCAAAAAGAGAGAAGAAGCCATCTAGCTAATAACTATGGACCCATAGGTCTATGGTAAACTACTCACAACTCATAGGAGGGGCAAGGATATTGATGTAGAGGCCCTCCATGGTTGATTCCCCCTCCGGCAGAGTGCCGGCGAAGGCTCCAAGATGGGATCTCGCGGATACAGAAGGTTACGGTGGTGGAAATTGTGTTTCGTGGTGCCCCTGGATGTTTTCGGGGTCCGTAGGTATATATAGGAGGAAGAGGTACGTCGGTGGACGCCCGAGGGTCCCATGAGACAGGGGGCGCGCCCTACAGGGGGGGCGTGCCCTCCTATCTCGTGGAGGCTCCGGCTATTTCTTGATTTACACTCCAAGCTCTCTGGATCTTGTTCGTTCCAAAAATCACGCTCTCGAAGGTTTCATTCTGTTTGGACTCTGTTTGATATTCCTTTTCTTCGAAATACTGAAATAGGCAACAAAAAACAGCAATATGGGCTGGGCCTCTGGTTAGTAGGTTAGTCCCAAAAATGATAATAATGTATAAAATAAAGCCCATAAACGTCCAAAACAGGTAATATAATAGCATGGAACAATCGAAAATTATAGATATGTTGGAGACGTATCAAGCATCCCCAAGCTTAATTCCTGCTCGTCCTCGAGTAGGTAAATGATAAAAAGAGAATTTTTGATGTGGAATGCTACCTAGCATAATCCTCAATGTAATTTTCTTTAATGTGGCATGAATGTTCAGATCCAAAGAATACAAAATAAAAGTTCATATCGACATACGAAATAGTAATACTTCAAGCATACTAAGCAAATTAATCATGTCTTCTCAAAATAACATGGCCAAACAAAGCTATCCCTACAAAATCATATAGTCTGGCTGTTGCTCTATCTTCATCACACAAAATATTTAATCATGCACAACCCCGATGACGATCCAAGCAATTGTTTCATACTTTAATAATCTCAAACTCTTTCAACTTTCACGCAATACATGAGCGAGAGCCATGGACATAGCACTATATGTGGAATAGAACGGTGGTTGTGGGGAAGACAAAAAAGAGAAGATAGTCTCACATCAACTAGGCGTATCAACGGGCTATGGAGATGCCCATTAATAGATATCAATGTGAGTGAGTAGGGATTGCCATGCAACAGATGCACTAGAGCTATAAATATATGAAAGCTCAACAAAAGAAAACTAGTGGGTGTGCATCCAACTTGCTTGCTCACGAAGACCTAGGGCATTTTGAGGAAGCCCATCATTGGAATATACAAGCCAAGTTCTATAATGAAAAATTCCCACTAGTATATGAAAGTGACAACATATGAGACTCTCTATCATGAAGATCATGGTGCTATTTTGAAGCACAAGTGTGGAAAAAGAGATAGTAGCATTGTCCCTTCTCTCTTTTTCTCTCATTTTTTTTCTTTTTCTTTTCTCTGTTTTTTTCCTTTTTCTTTGGCCTTTTTTTTTCTTTTTGGCCTTTCTCTCCCTTTTTTTTCCTTTTGTAAAGTCCGAAGTCTCATCCCGACTTGTGGGGGAATCATAGTCTTCATCATCCTTTCCTCACTAGGACAATGCTCTAATAATGGAGATCATCACACTTTTATAGATTTACAACTCAAAAATTAAAACTCAAAGCTAGAACAAGATATGACTCTATGTGAATGCCTCCGGCGGTATACCGGGATATGCAATGAATCAACAGCGACATGTATGAAGATTATGATGGTGGCTTTGCCACAAATACGATGTCAACTACATGATCATGCAAAGAGCAATATGACAATGATGAAACATGTAATAATAAACGGAACGGTGGAAAGTTGCATGGCAATATATCTCGGAATGGCTATGGAAATGCCATAATAGGTAGGTATGGTGTCTGTTTTGAGGAAGGTATATGGTGGGTGTATGGTACCAGCGGAAAGTTGCACGATACAAGAGAGGCTAGCAATGATGGAGGGGTGAAAGGGTGCATATAATCCATGGACTCAACATTAGTCAAAAGAACTCATATACTTGTTGTAAAAAAATTAGAAGTCATCAAAAACCAAAGCACTACGCGCATGATCCTAGGGGGGTAGATTGGTAGGAAAAGACCATCGCTCGTCCCCGACTGCCACTCATAAGTAAGACAATCAATAAATAAAATTGTGCTCCAACTTCATCACAAAGCGGTTCACCATACGTGCATGCTACGGGAATCACAAACTTCAACACAAGCATTATTCAAATTCATAATCACCCAACTAGCATGACCTTAATATTACTACCTCCATATCTCAAAACAATTATCAAGCATCAAATTGATCATAGCATCCAATTCACATCCTATGATAGTTTTTATTATACCCAACTTGGATGCTCATCATTCTAGGACCAAATTATAACCATAGCAAATACCATGCTGTTCTAAAAGACTCTCAAAATAATATAAGTGAAGCATGAGAGACTAGCAATTTCTTCAAAATTAATCCACCACCATGCTCTAAAAGATATAAGTGAAGCACTAGAGCAAAACTATCAAGCTCAAAAGATATAAGTGAAGCACATAGAGTATTCTAGCAAATTCTAATCAAATAGGATTATCCCAAAAAGGTGTGTTACGGCAAGGATGATTGTGGTAAACTAACAAGCAAAGACCAATATAATACGCGACGCTCCAAGCAAAACACATATCATGTGGTGAATAAAAATATAGCTCCAAGTAAAGTTACCAATGAACGAAGACGAAAGAGGGATGCCTTCCCGGGGCATCCCCAAGCTTAGGCTTTTGGCTATTCTTGAATATATTGGGGTGCCTTGGGCATCCCCAAGCTTAGGCTCTTGCCACTCTTTATATAGTCCATAAAAGCTTTACCCAAAACTTGGAAACTTCACAACACAAAACTCAACAGGAAATCTTATAAGCTATGTTAGTGAAAGAAAACAAAACCACCACATAAGGTACTGCAATGAACTCATTCTTTATTTATTTTGGTGTTAAACCTACTGTATTCCAACTTCTTTATGGTTCATAGACTGAATTACTAGCCATAGATGCATTGAAATAAGCAAACAACACACGAAAAACAGAATATGTCAAAAACAGAACAGTCTGTAGCAATCTGTAACTAACGCAAACTTCTGGAACTCTAAAAATCCTACCAAAATAGGACGTGCTGGAAAATTTGTTTATTGATCAGCAGCAACAAGAATCAATGCAAAAGCACGTTTCTGTGATTTATTGATTTTTTTTATCATGAGCGCAAAGTTTCTGTTTTTCAGCAGAATCAAATCAACCATCATCATAGTTTATCCTATAGGTTCTACTTGGCACAAACACTAAACAAAAGATAAAAACACATCTAAACAGAAAGTAGAAACAAAATTTAACACTAAACAGGAACAAAAACAAAGAACATAAAGAAAATTGGGTTGCCTCCCAACTAGCGCTATCGTTTAACGCCCCTAGCTAGGCATAAAAGCGAAGATAGATCTAACGAGTGCCATCTTTGGCACTTGATTCATAAGTAGCACGCATGATAGATTCATAAGGTAATCTGACTTTCTTTCTTGGAAAGTGCTCCATGCCTTTCTTTAAGGGAAATTGGAATCTAATGTTCCCTTCTTTCATATCGATAATCGCACCAATCGTTCTAAGGAAAGGTCTACCAAGAATAATAGGGCAAAAAAGATTGCAATCTATATCAAGAACGATAAAATCTACGGGCACCAAATTTCTATTTGCAACCGTAAGAATATCATTGATCCTTCCCATAGGCTTTTTAATGGTGGAATTCGCAAGGTGCAAATTTAACGAGCAATCATCAAGATCATGGAAATCTAGAATATCACATAAAGTTTTCCGAATTGAGGAAACACTAGCACCCAAATCACACAAAGCAAAACACTCAAAATCTTTAATTCTAATATTTATAGTAGGTTCCCACTCATCATTAAGTTTTCTAGGTGTAGAAACTTCCAAATTAAGTTTTTCATCACAAGATTGCATCAAGGCATCAACAATATGTTTGGTAAAAGCTTTGTTTTGACTATAAGCATGAGGAGAATTAACAACGGATTGCAACAAGGAAATACAACCTTTTAAAGAGCAATTATCATAGTCAAATTCCTTGAAATCCGAGATAGTAGGTTCAACATTATTGGGAGTTGAGGATTCTCCAACCTCTCTTTTACCAATTTTAGCATTAAGATCTAAAGACTCCGAATTCTTGGGACGCCCTCTAGGCAAAGTTGATTCATCATCAGTCCCATAATCATCAAAATTCATATTGCAAAACATAGATCTAATAGGAGACGCATCGATAACTTTAAGATCCTCAACATTATTTTCACGTATTTTTTCTGGTTTAGCGGCCATCTTATTGACTAAGGTGGCTTGCTTGTCAGAAATTTTGGCTATAGCATTTTCAAGCCGGGTAATTTGAGCGTTAACACCATGGAATTCTTTATTCATATCATCAAGCTCTTTGTTCATAAACACCAAAAAACTTTTTTGTTCCTTAAGCTCTTTTCTAAAGAAATTATTATGCTCAAATTGCAAATTCATAAAGCTTCTAATATTTGATTCAATCTCATCCATCCTTCTGAGAAGGTGGTCAGGACCTTTAGGCAAAGCCATAAGGACGAACGGGCACACAAGCAAACAGAAAAACGGCAAGCGGAAAAGAAAGGAGGAGATTGGGAAAGAGAGGGCGAATAAAACGGCAAGGGTGAAGTGGGGGGAGAGGAAAATGAGAGGCAAATGGCAAATAATGTAAATGCGAGGGAGATGGGTTTGTGATAGGTACTTGGTATGTCTTGACTTGAGAGAAGACCTCCCCGGCAACGGTGCCAAAAATCCTTCTTGCTACGTCTTGAGCTAGCGTTGGTTTTCCCCAAAGAGGAGAGGGTGATGCAGCAAGTGTAGCGTAAGTATTTCCGTCAGTTTTTGAGAACCAAGGTATCAATCCAGTAGGAGGCTCCTCCAAAGTCCCACGCGTCTACACAAACAAACTAAGAACTCGCAACCAACGCAATAAAGGGGTTGTCAATCCCTTCACGGGCACTTGCGAAAGTGAGATCTGATAGAGATAGTATGATAAGATAAATATATTTTTGGTATTTTATAATATAGATGCAAAAAAGTAAATATGAAAATAAAAGTAGATTGAAAGCAAATATGATAAGAGATAGACCCGGGGCCATAGGTTTCACTAGAGGCTTCTCTCGAGAGCATAAGTATTACGGTGGGTGAACAAATTACTGTCCAGCAATTGATAAAAAAGCGAATAATTATGACGTTATCTAGGCATGATCATGTATATAGGCATCACATCCATAACAAGTAGACCGACTCCTGCCTGCATCTACCACTATTACTCCACACATCGATCGCTATCCAGCATGCATCTAGAGTATTAAGTTCATAAGAACAGAGCAACGCATTAAGCAAGATGACATGATGTAGAGGGATAAACTCATGCAATATGATATAAACCCCATCTCATTATCCTCGATGGCAACAATACAATACGTGTCTTGCAACCCTTTCTCTCATTGGGTAAGAACACCGCAAGATTGAACCCAAAGCTAAGCACTTCTCCCATGGCAAGAAAGATCAATCTAGTAGGCCAAACCAAACCGATAGTTCGAAGAGACTTGCAAAGATAACTCAATCATACATAAAAGAATTCAGAGAAGATTCAATTAATATCCATAGATAAATCTGATCATAAACTCACAATTCATCGGATCTTGACAAACACACCGCAAAAAGAGATTACATCGAATAGATCTCCACAAGAGAGGGGGAGAACATTGTATTGAGATCCAAAAAGAGAGAAGAAGCCATCTAGCTAATAACTATGGACCCGTAGGTCTGTGGTAAACTACTCACAACTCATAGGAGGGGCAAGGATGTTGATGTAGAGGCCCTCCATGGTCGATTCCCCCTCCGGCAGAGTGCCGACGAAGGCTCCAAGATGGGATCTCGCGGATACAGAAGGTTACGGTGGTGGAAATTGTGTTTCGTGGTGCCCCTGGATGTTTTCGGGGTCCGTAGGTATATATAGGAGGAAGAGGTACGTCGGTGGACGCCCGAGGGTCCCACGAGACATGGGGCATGCCCTATAGGGGGCGCACCCTCCTATCTCGTGGAGGCTCCGGCTGTTTCTTGACTTGCACTCCAAGCTCTCCGGATCTTGTTTGTTCAAAAAATCACGCTCCCGGAGGTTTCATTCCGTTTGGACTCCGTTTGATATTCCTTTTCTTCGAAATACTGAAATAGGCAAAAAATAGCAATATGGGTTGGGCCTCCGGTTAGTAGGTTAGTCCCAAAAATGATAATAATGTATAAAATAAAGCCCATAAACATCCAAAACAGGTAATATAATAGCATAGAACAATCAAAAATTATAGATACGTTGGAGACGTATCAATGCGCCATATTTCAGCTCCGCCCACTTGATATATAGATCCCTCCTGGTTGCGGGGGACGAGGCAGAATAACCTCTTCCATAACTCAAAATGAGCTTCACAGCCCAGGAACAGCTCGCAGAGGGCAACATAACCCGCGATGTGCAGTATGGAGGCGGGGGTAAGATTATGCAACTGGAGACCGTAGAACTCCAGGAGCCCGCGGAGGAATGGGTGGATTGGAAACCCGACGCCTCTTAGCAGATATGGGACAAGGCATACCCGCTCCCCCTGAGATGGGTTAGGGAATCTCTCCGCTTGCTCCCCGCCATTATAGGTGGCTAGTCCGGATCGGACAGGGACCATGTATGCGGGCGGAAGGAACCCTTTGGTCTGCAGCTCTATTAGGTGGCTGTGAGGGATGGAACACTTTCCCAATCCCTTGGTTTCGAGCTAGGGGAGCAACGGGCAGGGCTGCGGCGACCGGACATGATGGGATGGCCTCTTTTGGACGCGCTCTATGGAATGCTTGCTCGAGAGAAGGTGGTGTGATCTGGATGTGAGGATCCCCGTCTCTTCAAATAGACGGCTTGCCTACGGGCTTAGGGTGGCAAATGTAAAAATGCACCGGCCCCTCGTCTTCGCTCGACACGTGGAGATGGCCATTATTGAAGCACAGAAGCCGAGGAGTACAACCTTACTGGGAGGCCGGACACCGTTCGCTACGACGGGTGTGCCGGATTTGGAGAAGTACCCGCCTTGCAATGTCGAAGACAATCTACGCGCCGGACTCATTATCATTGAAGCCTGGTCCGGGGGCTACTGAGAGAGTCATGGATAAGGGGGTATCCGGACAGCCGGACTATATGCTTTGGCCGGACTGTTGGACTATGAAGATACAAGATTGAAGACTTTGTCCCGTGTCCGGATGGAACTCTCCTTGGCGTGGAAGGCAATCTTGGCGATTCGTATGTAAATCTCCTTCTCCGTAACCGACTCTGTGTAGCCCTAGCCCCCTTCGATGTTTATATAAACCGACTCTGTGTAGCCCTAGCCCCCTCCGTAGGACACAACAACAATCATACCATAGGCTAGCTTCTAGGGTTTAGCCTCTCTGATCTCGTGGTAGATCAACTCTTGTAATACTCATATCATCAAGATCAATCAAGCAGGAAGTAGGGTATTACCTCCATCGAGAGGGCCCGAACCTGGGTAAACATCGTGTCCCCAGTCTCCTGTTACCATTAGCCTTAGACGCATAGTTTGGGACCCCCTACCCGAGATCCGCCGGTTTTTACACCGACAATGAGCCCCCTCACGAAGGGGTCAAGAGTAAGGCCCAAGCCCCGGAGGAAGTGGGAGACAAATACGACGCTCTCATTGGGCTCGGGAGTAGGAATAACCTGTTCAGGGGCAGGAAGCCTATGCTTAACATCGGAGGTCAAATACCCGGGCCCCTGAGCTTCGCAATATCCTCCTCTGTGACAGAGGAGGCCATCCATCGGCCTTGATAGTCGGATCCGGACATGATCGAAGATCCGGGGTGCTTAAGCTTGAGCTTTGGGTGTTGGAACTCGAGGTACGAGAAGGCACAAGCGTGGAGATAGAGGGATAGGCCTCGATCCCTCTATAAAGGGGGAAGAATATCAAGCGTCCCCAGCGAAACCGTTCGGGACTTGCCTAAAAACATGGAGTCATGCCAACAGGCACGGTTGGATTACCCATACCCGTATTGATGAGGATCCCATAATACGAGGGACACGATCTCTGCTTTGACAAGACGTGCCAAGAAAACCGCCTCACGATGTGTGCGGTAGCACATTGTAAAAACGGTTCGAATAAAAACCGGGCCGTGGCGTGATGTCACTTTTCAAAGAGTTGTCAGCAGATTAGGTTCGTGGATTATTATTCTCTCTACGAGGGTATATGGAATTTATCTTGCAGAGCCGGACACGGTCCTTGTATTTAGAATTTATCTTTGAGTATTCGAAGATGGAACCCGCTTCGCAATGCCGAAGACAATCTACGCGCCAGACTCATCGTCATTGAAGCCTGGTTCAGGGGCTACTGAGGGAGTCCTGGATAAGGGGGTATCCGGACAGCCGGACTATATGCTTTGGCCGGACTGTTGGACTATGAAGATACAAGATTAAAGACTTCGTCCCGTGTCCGGATGGGACTCTCCTTGGCGTGGAAGGCAAGCTTGGCGATTCGGATGTAGATCTCCTTCTCTATAACCAACTCTGTGTAACCCTAGCCCCCTCCGGTGTTTATATAAACTGGAGGGTTTAGTCCGTAGGACACAACAACAATCATACCATAGGCTAGCTTCTAGGGTTTAGCCTCTCTGATATCATGGTAGATCAACTCTTGTAATACTCATATCATCAAGATCAATCAAGCAGGAAGTAGGGTATTACCTCCATCGAGAGGGCCCGAACCTGGGTAAACATCGTGTCCCCAGTCTCCTGTTACCATTAGCCTTAGACGCACAGTTCAGGACCCCCTACCCGAGATCCGCCG